>NC_091552.1:39390737-39403237 GCF_042767895.1 Penaeus vannamei
CCCTTCTCTCCCCTCTCCCCTATTTCTCTAAGCTAGGGTCTTCCGATTAACAAACACATTTCTCACGCTTTGGCGTTAAATAATTTTCGAATTAAAAACAAATGGCACCCTTTTGTTGAACCAAATACACACACACACACACACAGACGCACACACACACACACACACACACACACACACACACACACACACACACACACACACACACACACACACACACACACACACACACACACACACACACACACACACGCACATATGTGTTTTTACTAGAGGCTTGTCTTAGCCTAACTTAGTCGCCATTAAATTTTAGTCACTAGTGTACTTGAGAAAGAGGTGATTTTAATTAAATTCGTCATGTGTGACTTATTTCATTGTTTTGGCGGAGTCATGCCCATTGAAAGCAGAGCGGGGGAGGGTTAGGCAGAGAGGGGTCTCTCTGCAACATTTAAAGACTTCTGCAACATCTCCCATCGAGGGCGTGGTGGCCGAGTGGTTAGAGCTTCGGACTTGTCACTTGCAGGTTCGAGGGTTCGAGTCCCTTGGCTGGCGCGTTGTTCCCTTCGGCAAGGAACTTCACCTCAATTGCCCCAATTGGTGTGAATGGTGTGTGGTTGATGTATGTGTGTGTATGACTGTGTGTATGAATGCTTAATTTTATATATTATATTTCATTATAACCCTGATTATTGTTATTGTTGTTATCACTATTGTCATTAGTACTGTTTTCTTCATTTTAATTTTTGTTATCATTAGGATCATACTATTCTAGGAATAACCAAACAGTAACAATAATTATAAGAATTTGAAATTACATAATTTGTGCCTTATCAGTAAATCATTAGTAGATTTAATTGATGTTGTCTGTATTTAGCCAATACTTTATTTTATTTTTTAAAATCTTATCATTATTATTAGTGCTATATTTTATGATTGCTACTATTATCATCATTATTATACTTATCTTCATCATCGCCATTGTCATTATCATCAATATTTATGTCTTTATGATTATCATTCATATCATTATTCACACCATCATTATTATTATAATTATCACCATTACTATTATCGTTATCATTAACAGTGTTGTTATTATTGTCATTTTATCAATGATTCAGAACCTGTGCAGGAATAACGCAAAGAAAAAGAAAAGACAAGAAAAGAAAAAAGAAAGAAAGAAAGAAAGAAAGAAAGAAAGAAAGAAAGAAAGAAAGAAAGAAAGAAAGAAAGAAAGAAAGAAAGAAAGAAAGAAAGAAAGAAAGAAAGAAAAGAAGAAGAAAAAATATAAAAGAAAAGAAATTTATGTTTTTTTACCAGAGGCTTGTCTTAGCCTAACTTAGTTGCCATTAAATTTTGGTGTAGTAGTGTACTTGAGAAAGAGGTGATTTTAATGAAATTCTTCATGTGTGACTTTTTCATTGGTTTGGCGGAGGCATGCGCACTCAGATGCACATGCACACAAGCGCACGCACACATGAACACACAAAAAATGAGGTTGATGATAATAGCAGAGTGGGGGGAGGGTTAGGCAGAGAGGGGTCTCTCTGCAACATTTAAAGACTCCTGCAACATCTCCCATCGAGGACGTGGTGGCCCAGTGGTTAGAGCTTCGGACTTGTCACTTGCAGGTTCGAGGGTTCGAGTCCCTTGGCTGGCGCGTTGTTCCCTTCGGCAAGGAACTTCACCTCAATTGCCCCAATTGGTGTGAATGGTGTGTGACTGCTGTGTATGTGCGTGCGTCTGTGTGTGTGAATGTTCAATTTTATATATGTAAATGTGTGTACACTGACGAAAGAATGAGGATGATATTTTATTTGGTTAGTGTCGCCGCGTAGTCCGTTGGAATCTATGCCTTTTGTGATTATCTTGCACTGTTGTTTTTTATATGCTGTTCGTCTCATTTTTTGGTAATTTTTCCTTTTTTTCACCATGGATTTATGCAAACGATGAAACACGCACAATCATGCAAACGCATACATACATAAATATGTACACTGAGTTGTAATTGATATTATTTTGTTATTATTTTCATTAATAACATTATCATCATTATCATCATTCTTATTACAGTATTGTTATTCTCACTAATAGTTTTCATACTACTTTTAACTTTGATTACATCATTACTACTGTTTCTATTCTTATCATTGTTAACATTGTAATTTTCATTATCCTTATTGTTAGTGTTTTACTATCATCATAATTATTATCGTTATTTTTATCATTATCATTATTGTTAGTATTGTTAATATCATTATCATCATTATCAGTATAATTACTACCGTTATAATTATATTCTTTATCATCATTATCATTATATTTTTTATTACCATTACTGATATTATCATTATCGTCATTTCTGATAATTTTTATTGCCATTATCACTAACACTATTATTATGATCATCATCTTATTATATCATTATCACTATCATCGTTTTCATAGTCATTAACATGATTGCAATCACAACAATTATTATTTCATTGTGACTATTAACAGTCTTATCATCATCGTTATTATAGTAAAACGATAAATCATAACCGGACATCATTAAAAATAAAAATCACACAATGACGCTATCCAAAAACATCTATTAGGCAATAAACGACAATTGTGTCCAGTACCATTTTTGAGATCTTAACCAGTCCCCTCTTTAATCCACGCCCATTGACGCCCACGGCCATCTCACCCCTCCCCTGCCCCCACTCCCTACCCATACCCACCCACCTCTACCCCATCCCCTCGCCCCTACCCTCCTTCTCTGCTCCTTTCCACCGCATCTCTCCCTCTTTCCGTCTCCTTCTCTCTCGATTTGCCCTCTCCCTCCCTCTCTTTCCCCCCCCCCTCCTTATCCCATCTCCAGCAAAGCCTTTTCTTTTCCCCTTTTTCTCTCTCTCCCTCTTCCTGTCTTTATCTCATTTCCTCTCCGTTCCTTTACCTTTTTACCCCGTTCTTTCTCTCCTTTTCCCTCCTTCTCCCGTTCGTTCTCTTTCCTTTTTTTATCCTTCCCCTCTAGTATATACCCATAACTATTCCTCGTTTCGCCCTCTTCCTATCTTCGCCACTTCTCCCCTTTTTGCCTACCGCCATTTATTCTGGACTATCCCTTTCTCTCCTCTTTTTCTTCCTTTTCCCTTTCCCCTCCCCTTCCAATCCCTTTTCTATTGTCTTCTTTCTCTTCTTACTTCCCTTCCTCCTGCCTTCCTTTTCCCTTCCTCTCCTACCCTTCTTCTATTCGGATCTCCTTTTCCTCCTCTTTTTTGCCGCTCCATATTCCATCCCCCTTCCTTTTCCCCTCTTCCCTCCTCTTCCCTTCTCTCCCCTCTCCCCTATTTCTCCAGGCTAGGGTCTTCCGATTAACAAACACATCTCTCTTGTTCTGACGTTAAAATAATTTTCGAATTAAAAACAAACGGCACCCTTTTGTTGAACCATATACACACACACAATAAATAAATAGATAAATAAATAATAATAATAATAATAATAATAATAATAATAATAAAAAAAATAATAATGATAATAATAATAATAATAATAATAATAATAATGATAATAATAATAATAATAATAATAATAATAATAATAATAATAATAATAATAATAATGATAATAATAATAATGATAATAATATCAATAACAATAATGATAATAGGTTGTTTTGTTTTTGTTTTCAGTTTATATCGTTGTTCCTTTTGTTAGTCTTATTTCGTCCGTTTTCCTACTTGTTCTTATCAGAAGTAGCAGTAGTAGCAGAATTTACAAAGATAATCAATTTCATTATAACCCTGATTATTGTTATTGTTGTTATCAATATTGCCATTAGTACTGTTTTCTTCACTTTCATTTTTGTTAACGTTAGGATCATACTATTCTAGGAATAGCTAAACACTAACAATAATGATAAGAATTTGAAATTACGTAATATCTGCCTTATCAGTAAATCCTTAGTAGATTTAATTTATGTTGTCTTTATTTGGCCTTTACTTTAAATTCTTAAAAATCTTATCATTATTATTAATGGTATATTTCATTATCACTACTATCTTCATTATTATTCGTATCATCAGCATCGTCATTGTCATTATCATCATCATTAATATCATTATTATTACTATCATTATTCACGTCATCATCATCATTATCATTATCACCATTACTATTATCGTTATCATTAGCAGTGTTGTTATTATTGCTATCATCATTGTTGTCATTATCGCTATCATTAGTGTCATTATTATTAATACTGTTATCATTTTATCAATAAAAGTAATGATAGTTATTACTCTTATTAACTATTATTTCATCATTATCATTCTTATTACCATTGCTAATTACAATCATTATCATCACATTTATCATTGTTATTATTATCATTACCGTTATTTTTATTACTCTCATTATTGTTTTGTTACATTTGCTATCATTATTACTTTTATCATCATTATTATCATTACTATTACTATTATCATTATTACCTTTATTATCATTTTCATAATTGTTACTATCATCATTATTATCTCCGCCCAATATTTTTAGTAGCGTTGGTTAGTTAGTTCGTTTGTTGTTTGTTCATTGGTTAGTTGGTTAGCAGGATAACTCAAAAAGTAATTAACAAATTTTTATGATTTTTCTGGGCTTGGCTGCTATTGGATTTTGGTGGTGATCCGGTTCATGATTCAGAACCTGTTCAGGAATAACGCAAAGAAAAAGAAAAGACAAGAAAAGAAAAAAAGAAAGAAAAAGAAAGAAAGAAAGAAAGAAAGAAAGAAAGAAAGAAAGAAAGAAAGAAAGAAGGAAAGAAAGAAAGAAAGAAAGAAAGAAAGAAAGAAAGAAAGAAGGAAAGAAAGAAAGAAAGAAAGAAAGAAAGAAAGAAAGAAAGAAAGAAAGAAAGAAAGAAAGAAAGAAAGAAAGAAGGAAGGAAAGAAAGAAAGAAAGAAAGAAAGAAAGAAAGAAAGAAAGAAAGAAGAAGAAAAATATACAGGAAAAGAAATTTATAAAGGTTTTACCAGAGGCTTGTCTTAGCCCAACTTAGTTGCCATTAAATTTTGGTGTACTAGTGTACTTGAGAAAGAGGTGATTTTAATGAAATTCTTCATGTGTGACTTATTTCATTGCTTTGGCGGTCATGCGCACTCTTGAAAGCAGAGCGGGGGAGGGTTAGGCAGAGAGGGGTCTCTCTGCAACATTTAAAGGCTTCTGCAACATCTCCCATCGAGGGCGTGGTGGCCTAGTGGTTAGAGCTTCGGACTTGTCACTTGCAGGTTCGAGGGTTCGAGTCCCTTGGCTGGCGCGTTGTTCCCTTCGGCAAGGAACTTCACCTCAATTGCCCCAATTGGTGTGAATGGTGTGTGGTTGCTGTATGTGTGTGCGTCTGTGTGTATGAATGTTCAATTTTATATATGGAACTGTGTGTACACTGAAAAAAGAATGAGGATGTCATTTTATTTGTTTAGTGTCGCCGCGTAGTCCGTTGGAATCTATGCCTTTTGTGATTATCTGTTTTATCCTTTTGATTATCATCGTTTGCTTGCACTATTGTTTTTTATATGAAGTTCGTCTCATTTTTTGGTATTTTTTTATTTTTTTCACCATGGATTTATGCAAACAATCAAACACGCACAATCATGCAAACGCATGATTGCATACATACATAAATATGTACACTGAGTTGTAATTGATATTATTTTGTTATTATTTTCATTAATAACATTATCATCATTATCATCATTCTTATTACAACATTGTTATTCTCACTAATAGTTTTCATACTACTTTTAACTTTGATTACATCATTACTACTGTTTCTATTCTTATCATTGTTAACATTGTAATTATCATTATCATTATTGTTAGTGTTTTACTAGTGTTTTACCTCATCATAATTATTATCGTTATTTTTATCATTATTATTGTTAGTATTGTTAATATCATTATCATCATTATCAGTATAATTACTACCGTTATAATTATATTCTTTATCATCATTATCATTATATTTTTTATTACCATTACTGATATTATCATTATCGTCATTTCTGATAATTTTTATTGCTATTATCACTAACACTATTATTATCATCATCATCTTATTATATCATTATCACTATCATCGTTTTCGTAGTCATCAACATGATTGCAATCACAACAATCATTATTTCATTGTGAGTATTATCAGTCTTATCATCATCGTTATTATAGTAAAACGATAAATCATAACCGGACATCATTAAAAATAAAAATCACACAATGACGCTATCCAAAAACATCTATTAGGCAATAAACGACAATTGTGTCCAGTACCATTTTTGAGATCTTAACCAGTCCCCTCTTTAATCCACGCCCATTGACGCCCACGGCCATCTCACCCCTCCCCTGCCCCCACACCCTACCCATACCCACCCACCTCTACCCCTTTCCCCCGCCCCTACCCTCCTTCTATGCTCCTTTCCACCGCATCTCTCCCTGTTTCCGTCTCCTTCTCTCTCACTTTGCCCTCCCCCCCTCTCCCTGCCCCCCCCCTCCTTATCCCATCTCCAGCAAAGCCTTTTCTTTTCCCCTTTTTCTCTCTCTCCCTCTTCCTGTCTTTATTTCGTTTCCTCTCCTTTTTACCCCGTTCTTTCTCTCCTTTTCCCTCCTTCTCCCTTTCGTTCCTTTTCCTCTTTTTATCCTTCCCCTCTAGTATATACCCATAACTATTCCTCGTTTCGCCCTCTTCCTATCTTCGCCACTTCTCCCCTTTTTGCTGTTTGTTGTTTGTTAATTGGGTAGTTGGTTACCAGGATAACTCAAAAAGTTGAGAACAAATTTTTATGATTTTTCTGGGAAAGAAAGAAAGGAAAGAAAGAAAGAAAGAAAGAAAGAAAGAAAGAAAGAAAGAAAGAAAGAAAGAAAGAAAGAAAGAAAGAAGAAGAAATATATAAGAAAAGAAAAGAAGAAGAAGAAAAAATATATAAGAAAAGAAATTTATGTTTTTACCAGGCTTGCCCTAGCCCAACTTAGTTGCCATTAAATTTTGGTCACTAGTGTACTTGAGAAAGAGGTGATTTTAATGAAATTCTTCATGTGTGACTTATTTCATTGCTTTGGCGGTCATGCGCACTCTTGAAAGCAGATCGGGGGAGGGTTAGGCAAAGAGGGGTCTCTCTGCAACATTTAAAGGCTTCTGCAACATCTCCCATCGAGGGCGTGGTGGCCTAGTGGTTAGAGCTTCGGACTTGTCACTTGCAGGTTCGAGGGTTCGAGTCACTTGGCTGGCGCGTTGTTCCCTTCGGCAAGGAACTTCACCTCAATTGCCCCAATTGGTGTGAATGGTGTGTGATTGCTATGTATGTGTGTGTGTCTTTGTGTATGAATGGTCAATTTTATATATGTAACTGTGAGTACGCTGAAGAAAGAATGAGGATGACATTTTATTTGTTTAGTGTCGCCGCGTAGTCCGTTGGAATCTGTGCCTTTTGTGATTATCTATTTTATCTATTTGATAATCATCGTTTGTTTGCATTGTTTTGATATGCTGTTCGTCCCATTTTTTGGTATTTTAATATTTATTTATTCTAACGATTCTACCTTTTCACCATCGATTTATGCAAACAATCAAACACGCACAATCATACAAACGCATACATACATACATACATATGTACACTGAGTTGTAATTGATACTATTTTGTTATTATTTTCATTAATAACATTATTATCATTATCATCATTCTTATCACAGTATTGTTATTCTCACCAATAGCGTTAAAACTACTTTTAACTATGATTACATCATTGCTACTATTTCTATTCTTATCATTGTTAACATTGTTATTATCATTATCATTATTGTTAGTATTGTTACTATCATCATAATTATTATCATTATTTTTATCATCGTCATTATTGTTAATATTGTTACTATCATTATTATTATCAGTATAATTACTATCGTTGTAATTATATTTCTTATCATCATTATTATTATATTTTTGGCTATCATCATTACTGATATTATCATTATGGTCATTTCTGATAATATTTATTGTCATTATCACTAACACTTATTATCATCATCATATTATATTATCACTATCATCGTTTTCATAGTCATCAACATGATTGCAATCACAACAATCATTATTTCATTGTGAGTATTATGTCTTATCATCATCGTTATTAGAGTAAAACGATAAATCATAAACGGACATCATTAAAAATAAAAATCACACAATGACGCTATCCAAAAATATCTATTATGCAATAAACGACAATTGTGTCCAGTACCATTTTTGAGATCTTAACCAGTCCCCTCTTTAATTCCCGCCCATTGACGCCCACGGCCATCTCACCCCTCCCCTGCCCCCACTCCCTACCCATACCCTACCCCTTCCCCCCGCCCCTACTCTCCTTCGCTCCTCCTTCCCACCGCATCACTTCCTCTTTCCCTCTCTTTCTCTCTCGCTTTGCTCACTCCCTCCCTCTCTTCCCCCCCCCCCTTCTTATCCCATACCTACCAAAGCCTTTTCTTTTCCCCTCTTTCTCTCTCTCCCTCTTCCTGTCTTTATTTCGTTTCCTCTCCGTTCCCTTTAGCTTTTTACCTCGTTCTTTCTCTCCTTTTCCCTCCTTCTCCCTTTCGTTCTCTTTCCTCTTTTTATCCTTCCCCTCTAGTATATACCCATAACTATTCCTCGTTTCGCCCTCTTCCTATCTTCGCCACTTCTCCCCGTTTTGCCTACCTCCATTTATTTTCGACTATCCCTTTCTCTCCTCTTTTTCTTCCTTTTCCCTTTCCCCTCTCCTTCCAATCCCTTTTCTATTGTCTTCTTTCTCTTCTTACTTCCCTTCCTCCTGCCCTCCTTTCCCCTTCCTCTCCTACCCTTCTATTTTTATCTCCTTTTCCTCCTTTTTTTCCGCTCCATATCCCATCCCCCTTCCTTTTCCTCTCTTCCTTCCTCTTTCCTTCTCTCCCCTCTCCCCTATTTCTCCAGGCTAGGGTCTTCCGATTAACAAACACATTTCTCATGTTTTGACGTTAAATAATTTTCGAATTAAAAAACAAATGGCACCCTTTTGTTGAACCAAATACACAAACAAACAATAAATAGATAAATAAATAATAATAATAATAATAGGTTGTTTTGTTTTTGTTTTCAGTTTATATCGTTATTCCTTTTGTTAGTGTCTTTTTTCGTCCGTTTTCCTACCTGTTGTTATCAGAAGTAGCAGTAGTAGCAGAATTTACAAAGATAATCAATTTCATTATAACCCTGCTTATTGTTATTGTTGTTATCAATATTGTCATTAGTACTGTTTTCTTCACTTTCATTTTTGTTATCATTAGGATCATACTTTTCTAGGAATAATCAAACGATAACAATAATTACAAAACTTTGAAATTACATAATATCTGCCTTATCAGTAATTCATTAGTAGATCTAATCGATGTTGTATGTATTTGGCCTATACTTTGATTAAAAAAAAAAATCTTACCATTATTATTAGTGGTATATTCTATTATCGCTACTTCTATCATCATTATTATTCTTATCATCATCATCGTAATTGTCATTATCATGATTCTTACTATCATTATTATTGCTATCATTATTCACATCATCATCATCATTATCATTATCTCCATTAATATTATCGTTATCATGAACAGTGTTGTTATTATTGTCGTCATCATTGTTGTTATTATCGCTATCATTATTATCATTATTATTAATACTATTATAATTGTATCAATAAAATTAATGATAGTTATTATTCCTATTACCTTTTATATCACTATCATTATTCATAATAAAAATGATATTATCATTATTATGAGTAGCAGTGTTATTATTATCATAATCATCATTAAGTCTTTATTATCATCATTATTATTTTTATTACCATTGCTAATTACAATCATTATCATCACATTTATAATTGTTTTTATTATCAGTACCATTATCTTTATTATTCTCATTATTATTTTGTAACATTTGCTATTATTCTTAATTTTATCATCATTATTATCATTACTATTATTACTATCATTATTACCTTTATTATCATTTTTATAATTATTACTATCATCATTATCATCTCCGCCCAATATTTTTGGTAGCGTTGGTTAGTTAGTTCGTTTGTTGTTTGTTCATCGGGTAGTTGGTTACCAGGATAACCCAAAAAGTAATTAACAAATTTTTGTGATTTTTCTTGGTTCGCTGCTATTGGATTTTGGTGGTGATCCGGTTCATGATTCAGAACCTGTGCAGGAATAACGCAGAGAAAAAGAAAAGACAAGAAAAGAAAAAAAGAAAGAAAAAGAAAGAAAGAAAGAAAGAAAGAAAGAAAGAAAGAAAGAAAGAAAGAAGAAGAAAAATATACAGGAAAAGAAATTTATGAAGGTTTTACCAGAGGCTTGTCTTAGCCCAACTTAGTTGCCATTAAATTTTGGTGTACTAGTGTACTTGAGAAAGAGGTGATTTCAATGAAATTCTTCATATGTAACTTATTTCATTGCTTTGGCGGAGTTGTGCGCATTGAAAGCAGATCGGGGGAGGGTTAGGCAGAGAGGGGTCTCTCTGCAACATTTAAAGACTCCTGCAACATCTCCCATCGAGGTTGTGGTGGCCTAGTGGTTAGAGCTTCGGACTTGTCACTTGCAGGTTCGAGGGTTCGAGTCCCTTGGCTGGCGCGTTGTTCCCTTCGGCAAGGAACTTCACCTCAATTGCCCCAATTGGTGTGAATGGTGTGTGATTGCTGTGTATGTGCGTGCGTCTGTGTGTATAAATGTTCAATTTTATATATGTAACTGAAGAAAGAATGAGGATGACATTTTATTTGGTTAGTGTCGCCGCGTAGTCCGTTGGAATCTATGTCTTTTGTGATTATCTATTTTATCTATTATCATCGTTTGTTTGCACTGTTTTGATATGCTGTTCGTCCCATTTTTTGGTATTTTTTTATTGATGTATCCTAACGATTCTACTTTTTCACCATCGATTTATACAAACAATCAAACACGCACAGCCATGCAAACGCATACATACATAAATATGTACACTGAGTTGTAATTGATATTATTTTGTTGTTATTTTCATCAATAACATTATTATCATTATCACCATTCTTATCACAGTATTGTTATTCTCACCAATAGCTTTAAAACCACTTTTAACTATGATGGCACCATTGCGTTTCTATTCTTATCATTGTTAACATTGTTATTATCATTATCATTATTGTTAGTATTGTTACTGTCATCATAATTATTATCATTATTTTATCATCATCTTTATTGTTAATATTGTTACTATCATTATCATTATCAGTATAATCACTATCGTTGTAATTATATTTTTTAGCATCATTATCATTGTATTTTTGGTTATCATCATTTCTGATATTATCATTATGGTCATTCCTGATAATTTTTATTGCCATTATCACTAACACTAGTATCATCATTATATATTATTATCACTATCATCGTTTTTATAGTCACTAACATGATTGCAATCACAACAATCTTTATTTCATTGTGAGTATTATCAGTCTTATCATAATCGTTATTATAGTAAAACGATAAATCATCATTAAAAATAAAAATCACACGATGACGCTATCCAAAAATATCTATTAGGCAATAAACGACAATTGTGTCCAGTACCATTTTTGAGATCTTAACCAGTCCCCTCTTTAATCCACGCCCATTGACGCCCACGGCCATCTCACCCCTCCCCTGCCCCCACTCCTTACCCATACCCACCCACCCCTACCCCCTCCCCCTTTCCTTCTCCCCCACCCCTACCCCTTCCCACCCACCCCTACTAACGGCACTGACATTACGTGCCACTATTTCTTACCACCACCTACCCCCTACCCCCCTCATAAGTGACCGCCCACCCGCCCACCCAGCCGCCCGCCCGCCCGCCCGTAACTCGCACGCCCACTTATCACGTTGTTCTCGTGGGTTGTAAAGTTTTACATCTCTTATATCGTTCGTGGGCGTCGAGTCCGGCTGTAATGTAGCCGTTACGCGAACGCGGCTTTCGGGCATTAGGCGTGACGTATGAGGTAATGGGCGCCGCTCCCGCGCTTGTTGTTGTTGTTGCTTTGGCTTTTCTTGAGGCTTAGGGCGGGGAGAGGGGGGGAGGGGGAGAGGGGGGAGGGGAGGGAGATGTCTTCGATATTCTATGAGGATTTGAAAGAGGAAATTGCGATTGATATACATACATGTTTCGACATGAAAAAAATTATATGTATATGTATAAAAATATGTATTTATATATACATATAAACCTACACACACACACACACACACACAGACACACACACACACACACACACACACACACACACACACACACACACACACACACACATATATATCTATATATCTCTATATATATATATATATATATATATATATATATATATGTATATGTGTGTATCTGTATATCTATATATATATATATATATATATATATATATATATATATATATATATATATATATAT
>NC_091552.1:39408237-39410737 GCF_042767895.1 Penaeus vannamei
AGTAAGCATTTTTCTCTACAAAACATATACCTTACGTCCAGATGGATAAAGGACCCTTTTTGACTTTTGAATGATAATATTAGTAACATTAATGATAACGATAATGAGAATGATGATCATAATGATAATGATAATGATCATGATAATGATTATAATGACAGTGATGATGAAAATGATGATTAATTTTATTACTTCTAGTATGACTTTTAGTATTGAAATTAAGGTTATTAACATCATTATCATCAGTATCAGCTTCATTACTATTATCATGATTATGATTATTAGCATTGTTATAATCATTATTATCATTATCACAATTGTTGTTATAGGTATCTTTATCATTATCATTATTACGATTATCATTGTTATTGTTATCATTATTACTGTTGACGATTGTTATTATCATTATCCTTTGCATTATTATAATCGTAGTTATGATTACCCTTGTCATTTTTATTATCATTACTGTTGTTATAATTAGCATTATTATTGTCATTATCAGCATAATTATTGCTAATAGTAGTAACAGTAGTTGTTTATCATCTCATCACTTTTGTTGTTGTTATTGTATTATTATTTTATTTTATTATTATTATTATTATTATTATTATTATCTTTTTTATTTTTCATTTTTTTGCTGTTAATGATAATTATCCTCATTGAAAATATCATCACCACTGTCATCATTAACTATGCTGATCGGTCTGGATTAAATTTCGTGGATGAATTTGAATGAGGATATTAATCTAATAATCATTATTCTTTTATTGCGATTGAAATAGAAACATTCCATCATTCATTAACTTGTATGTGTACATCTATACAACATCTGTTCGGCCAGGGTATCTATAGATATCCACAATCACTTAGATAAACGATACTAAATCAACAACTTTATCCAAATCAATCATCACCCGTCCCAATACAGATGGTTCAGACGAGCTAATCCAACCCGAATCCTAATCAACAACCGGACAAAGACACCTACAATAACATCCAATCCTATCCTACCCTCCTCCCCCTCTCCCCATTCCACCCCCCCCTCGCCATTCCTCCCCTCCCCCCCTCTTCAAGAACATCTCTCGAGAAGACATCAAGATTGGATTATCAGAAGCAACATCCCCATCAACACATGATGACACAGCCGAGATAAACAACAACAACAACAGCAGAGACAAGGCACTCGGAACGCCTCTCCCCCTTGACAACATATGACAACATCTGACAACGGGAGATGAAGGGGTCGCCGATGTGATATATAGCATTAGCTTAATTAGGAACGAGTGGGGAGGGGAGGAGGGGAGGAGGGGAGGGGGCGAGTGACACCTTTCAACAGGTTTCTCTCTGTCTAAGAGGATAATGCGGTTGGGGAAGAGGGGAGAGGGAGGGAGGGAGGGGGGGAGGGGTTGGGTATGGGGGTGGGACTAAGAGGGGGTGGGGAGGGTGAGGGTAGGGTTGATTGAGGGAGGGGATTGGGGTTTGGTGGGTTTAGAGGTTGGTTGAGGGGGGGGGGAGATTAGGGGTAGGTGGACCAGGGGAGGGAGAGGTAGAGTTGGGGGATAGGGAGAGAGTGAGGTTGGTGGTGGTGGTGGGTTAGATTTGGTGTTAGACGGGGGGGGGGGGTGAAGGGTGGGTTGGGGGGGAGGACTGGTGTGAGGGTAGGGGTGGGGGGTATAGAAAGGTCGGGGTACTTATGGAAGGGAGGAGGAGGGGGAGAGAGAGGAGAGAGGGGGGGCTGGTGGGAGGAGGGTTACGAAAAAGATGCGCAGGTAGGACAACCTTATGATTTAGAATGTAATTAAAAAAAAAAAAAAAAAAAAAAACAAAGAACAAAAATTCAAGTAATTACCTGAAGACGAAGATTCCTTTTCAAATTTTGTATTATTTGCTGCCGTCTTTTTCTCTCTCTTTTCTTCGTGGAGGTAGAGGGGGGGGGGGAGATATTTCAGATTTCCATTTCTTATAAGAAAAAGGCTGTCTCAAGATTTCTATGAACGTTTGTCTGTATGTCTATTAAGCCTCTGATTAATGAAGAGGATGTTGGTTGATTGGATTCTTAAGAACTGAAGAGCACTCGCAATCACGCTAATATGCGGTATATAAAGATGAAGCAGATATTTCGTTAATAAATACCTTCCTCCTCCATTAGCATACAAGCGCACAGAGAAGCTGAAACAAATAAACATGCATACGGACAGACTCTCACAGAAGTACGTACACACAAGCGTAGAAACAAACAGACAGGCACACGGACAGACTCTCACAGAAATACGTACACATAAGCACAGAGAATAACAAACACAAACATGCACACGGGCAGACTCTCACAGAAATACGTACACACAAGCACAGAGACAAACAAACACAAACACAAACACGGACAGACTCTCACAGAAATACGTACACACAAGCACAGAGACAAACTAACAGAAAGACGACACGCACAGATTCTTACACACACAGGTACACACCAATCGACAAACAAACAAACACGCACTCA
>NC_091552.1:39413237-39415737 GCF_042767895.1 Penaeus vannamei
ATCAATTACCACATCCAAAACTTCCATCCTCTCTTCTATTCCCTCTTTTTTCTTCTATTGTATCTGCAGTTTCTCCGTCATTTTCTCCACCCATTCCTTCTCTCATTCTATTTCTTTCTGTCTTCCCATTTTCCCATCCCTCAATTCCTGCTTCTCTCTCTCTCTCTACTTCTTTCTTTTCATTTTTTTCCCTCCCTGCCTACCTTCATCTCTTTCATTCTTTTTCCTTTCCCTCCTTTCATTTTCTCTTGTTTACCTCGTACCCTTCCACTCGCCTATTCTCTCGACCTCTCTTCCTCCTATTCCCTATCCTCCATCCTTACCATCCACCCCACCTTCCTTCCTTTTTTATCTCCGTCTCTCTCAACTCTTGTCCTCTCCGCCTTCCTCTATCTACTCTCCCATATCTTTGAACTCTCCCTCCCTCTCCCTATCTTCCCTCCCTTCCATTTCTCTCCTTCCCCCCTCCTTCCTTTCATCGTTTTTAGTTTCCTCTCTCACTTCCTTCTCATCGTTCTTAGTTCTCTCTCTCTCTCCTTTCCCCCTCCCCTCTCCATCACACTCCTACTTCCCTCTCATTCCCACTCTCTTCTCGCATCCCCTTCTTATCCCCCCTTCTTCCGTTCCTCTCTTCTGTCTCTCCCCTTCCTCCCCTACTCACCCCTTTCCCTCTGTTTCTCCCTCCATCTTCCCCTCCCTTCCCTCACTTCCTCCATCCATTTTTCCTTCCCTTCCCTCACTCCATATTCCCCTCTCCTTCCTCCCTCCATCTTCCCCTCCCTTCCCTCACTCCCTCCCACCATATATTTCTTTCCCTTCCCTCACTCCTTCCCTCCATATTCTACCCTCCCTTCCCTCACTTCCCTCCCTCCATCCCCCCTTCCCTCCAAATCCACTCTCCTTCCCTCTTTCCCTTCTCCCTCACTTCTTCCACTCCGTTTTCCCTTCCCTTCCCTCACTCCTTCCCTCCATATTCCCCTTCTTTCCCTCACTCCCCCCCCGTCCACCCTCCCTTCCCTTCCCTCACTTCCTCTCTCCATATTCCCTTCCCTCACTCCTTCCCTCCATCCTCCCTTCCCTTCCCTCCCTCCCTCCCTTCATATTCCCTTCCCTTCCCTCACTTCCTCTCTCCATGTTCCCTTCCCTCCTCTCCCCCTCCTCCCTCCCGCCTCCCCCCTCCCCCCATACCTTCCCTCCAAGCCAACGGGATTCCAAGACATCCATCTTGTCTCGCTATTGGTTGAGTGTCTTTGAATGATGAACGTCCGTGTCTCGCCGTAAGACATCGCGTTTTGCGACTGTCCCACCAACGCAGATTTATCGTTGCTGGACGCGCACACACCTCCTTCCCCCCCCTTCCACACACGCCCCTCCTCCCCCCCCTTCCACACACACCCCTCCTCCCCCCTTCCACACACACCCCTCCTCCCCCCTTCCACACACACCCCCCTCCTCCCCCTCCACACACACCCCTCCCCTCCCCCCTCCACACACCCACCTCCTCCCCCCCTCCACACACCCCTCCTCCCCCCCCTCCACACACACATACACAGCTCGCTTTCTCTCTCTCTCTCTCTGCTCGGGTGGGGGTTATTTTTTGGGTGAGGTTGTTTCACCCCCCCCCCCCCCCACTCACACACACACATACACAGCTTGCTTTCTCTCTACTCGCTCTGTTCGGGTGGGGGTTATTTTTCGGGTGAGGTTGTTTCACCCCCACCCCCCCCCTCCCACAGCTTGCTCTCTCTCTCTCTCTCTCTGCTCTGGTGGGGGTTATTTTTTGGGTGAGGTTGTTTCACCCCTCCCCCCCCCCCCCACACACACACACAGCTTGCTCTCTCTCTCTCTCTGTTCGGGTGGGGGTTATTTTTTGGGTGAGGATGTTTTCTCTATGGTTATTGTGATGCTAAAAGGGGGTGGGGGTGTTAGGTGGGGTTAGGTGGGGTGGGGTGTTGTGGGGTTGGATTGGGGAAGGGGGTTGGGATGGGGGTTAGGTTGGATTGGTAGGGGATGGAAAGTGGGGGTGGGAGGGGTGGGGAGTTGGGATGGGGGGTGGGGTAGGAGGTTGGGTTGAATCGGGGAGGAGGGTGGGGGTTATGTTGGGTCGGGGGTGGGGGTTAAGAGGAAGTGTGTTGGGGGAGGAGAGAAGGGAAGGTGTCCTTTGAGGGAGAGGGGAGGTGGTTAGGATTGGGGATTTGGGGTTCGGGTGTGTTTGGAGAAGGATGGGGGGAGGGGTAGAGTCATGTGTGTGTGTGTGTGTGTGTGTGTGTGTGTGAGTGTGTGTGTGTGTGTGTGTGTGTGTGTGTATGTGTGTGTGTGTGTGTGTGTGTGTGTGTGTGTGTGTGTGTGTGTGTGTATGCGTTCAGGGCTTTTATCCTCAGACGTGAGTGATGTGTGCGCATTCTATGTTTTCCCTCTCTGTCAGATTGTTCAAAGTGCATTTTGTGAAAACATTTTTTTTTTCAAATCCCAAAACAAGTTACCAAAGACAATCAAAGTT
>NC_091552.1:39423237-39426253 GCF_042767895.1 Penaeus vannamei
GGAGGGAGGGAGGTTGGGAGTTGGGAGGGAGGGGAGGAGTTGGGAGGAGGAGTTGGGAGGGGAGGAGAGGAGGGTTGGGAGGGAGGGAGAGAGGTTGGGAGGAGGGAGGGACGGAGGGTGGGAGGGAGGGGGAGGAGGGAGGGAGGAGGATGGGAGGGAGGAAGGAAAGGAAGGAGGAAGGGGAAGAGGGAGGGAGAGAGGCAAGGAGGGGAAGGTGGGAGGGAGGGAGGAGAGGTGTGGATTGATGGACAGGGGAGATGAAGGGGAAAGAGGGAGAGAGAGGCAAGTAGGGAAGGTGGGAAGGTGGGGAGAGAGGAGGGAAGGAAATAAGGCGCCGTGGGAGAGAGAGAGAGAGAGAGAGAGAGTGAGGGAGTGGGCGAATAAATGAATTGAGCGAGCAAGCAAGCGAGAATGATAGAGAGAAACATAAAGAAAAACGAAAAAATAGTGAGTTGAATAGAAAAATTAGAAAATAGAAAATGAATAGAAAATGTAGGATATAAGTAAAATAAAAGAAAAAGAAATTAGATTGAAAGACCAAAAGAAGAAAGAGATACTAAGAGAGAAAGTAGAAGAAGGAAGTGGGGAATGAAAAAAGAAAGAGAAAGAAAAGAGAAAGAAAAAAGGAAGAGATAGGGGAAAAAAGGGAGAGAAAACTAAAGTAAAAGTAGATATAAAAAGAAAATGTTTAAGACAAACGAAAGGGAATAAAAATACTAGAGAAAAAGAGAGCAGAGAGAGAGAGAGAGAGAGAGAGAGAGAGAGAGAGAGAGAGAGAGAGAGACTAGAGAGAGAGAGAGAGAGAGAGAGAGAGAGAGAGAGAGAGAGAGAAAGAGTGAAGAAAGATAAATAGATAGATAGAAAGATAGAGGCAGAAACCGACAGAGACAGAACGAGAGAAAGACACATAGAGAAGAGAGAGTGAGAGAGAGAGCAGAGAGAGAAAGAGAGAGAGAGAGAGAGAGAGAGAGAGAGAGATGAGAGAGAGAGAGAGAGAGAGAGAGAGGGAGGGAGAAAGAGAGTAGAAAGACAGATAAATAGATAGAGATAGAAAGAGACCAACAGAGACAGAAGAACAGAGAAAGACACCCAGAAAAAAAGAGAGAGAGAAAGAACAAGAGAGAGAGAGAGAGAGAAGGAGAGAAGGAGAGAAGATTGCCCGGAGCCTCCCCCCGATAAATATGGATGAAAGGGTCACAGGAAGATACGCCGGCACGTCCGAGAGACCGGAATTTGCGGAATTTTCAATTTGTGCTTAGCTGTGACAAATCGAAACCGGCGGTTTGTGAGACTCCAACGTCGCTGCTGTGCCCACTTTGCCCCGGCAGGGAATGTGGACACCAGGATGGGGGCTGCTGGGGGGAGGGGAGGAGGGAGAGAGGGGATGGAAGGATGAGGGGAGGGATGAGGGAGGGAGGGAAGGAGGAGGGGTTGGGGAGGGAGGGGTAAGGGGGAAGGATTGGAGGAGGAGGGAGGGAAGGGGAAAAGAGGGGAGGGGGAAGGGGGAGGTTGGAAGGGGAGGGAGAAGGGGGAAGGGGGAAGGAAGGTGGGGAAGGATGGGGAGGAAGGGGAGAGGAGAAGGGGGAAGAGTTGGAAGGGGAAGAAGGAAAGAGAGGGGGAGGAGGGGAAGATGGTGGAGGGGAGGTGGGAAGGAGGAGGTTGGAGGGGGAGGAGGAGGGGAGGGGGGAAGGGGAGGTTGGAATAGGGGGAGGGGTGAAGGGTGGAGGGAGGTTGGAGGGATGAGGGGGCAGAGGGGAGGGATGAGGGAGGAAGAGAGGGGAAGGGAGGTAGGAGGGGATGGGGGAAAAGGGAAGGGAGGGGAGGGGAGAAGGGGGATGAGGAGGGAATGGGGAGGTTGGAGGTGGAGAAGGGAGAAAGGGGGAAGAAAGGAGGGAAGAGGGAGAAGGAGGAGGAGGGAGAAGAAGGGTAAGGGAGAGGGAAGTGGGGAGAGGGAAGGAAGGAAAGGAGGATGGGGGAGGAATTGGGTAGGAGAGTGTAGCCAGGATGGAAGAGGATTGGGGTCAAAGGATTGGAGAGGGGTAGGGAAGTGATGAACGTTGGAGAATTAGAAATTGGAGATTGGGGGAGAGGTGTGATTGACGTTGGGGGGAAGAGCGGAATGGGGATTGGGGGTGAATGATTAGGATTTAGGGGGAAAATAGAAAAAAAAAGGGAAGGAGGGAGGGATTGGAAGTCGGGATTTGTGAAGGGGAAAGTGTTATCCAGGGCGTGATTGGGAGATTGGTCGATGGGGAGAAAGGGAAAGCTTATGTCTGTGTGATTAGAGATTGGAACCTAAGACGATGTTTAATAAGATATGGAAAGAGAATTTGGGAGAAAAAAACTAAAGTAAAAGTAAAGGCTATAAAAGGAAAATATCTAAATAAAGACAAACGACAGAAACCCCCCTTAACCCCACCATCCTGTCACCCTTGCAAGACCCCCCCCCCCCAGCTTCCCTTACCCCCATCCTCTCCCTTGCCTTGTCGCTCATCTCACAACCCCCTCCCCAACCCTAACCCCCTTAAACCCAGCCTTACCAGCACCGCTTACAGGAGGAACACCCTCCCCCAACCTCCCTTACCCCATCCTCTCTCTTGCCCTTCTTACTCATCTCACAACCCTCTGGCTTACTATAACCCCCCCCTTAACCCCACCACCCCGTCACCTTTGCAAGACCTCCTCCCCCCAGCCTCCCTTACCTCCCAACCTCTCCCTTGACCTTTTAGCTCATCTCACAACCCCTCCCCCAACCTCTTCTAAACCCCCCTTAAACCCACCACCCCTGAAAGACACCCCCACCAACCTCCCTTACCCCCCACCTCTCTCTCTTGCCCTTCTTGCTCATCCTCACAACCCCCACACACCCAATTTCCCTTTCCCACCATCCTCTCTCTTGCTTATCTCCCAACCCCCACCTCCCCCTTTCCCCATCCTCTCCCTTGCTGCCATCTCGCTCAACTCAGAACCCCCTCCCCCAACCTCACCAACCCCCCCCTCGTCACCCCCCTCCCCT
>NC_091552.1:39442889-39445389 GCF_042767895.1 Penaeus vannamei
ACGGTTATTATTATTATTGTTGTTCTTGCCATAATCACCGTTATATTTACTATAATAATGATAATAATAAAAATTAGTGATAATAGTATCATTATCATTATTGTTGCCATCGTCATCAGTAGTGTTACTGTTCTTCTCATTATCATTATTGTTATCATCATTGTTGCTCTTATTATTACTGTTAGAAGTAGTAATAGTAATAGTAGCAATATTATTCTTATTATAAATGTCATAATCATAATCATTATCTATTGTTATCAACATCATCATCATCACCATTGTTATCATCATAATTATCTTTCCTATTAATATTACTGATATCATCAATACCGTTATTTCTCGTCTTATTTCTGCCATTACTACCATTCCTATTGACAAGAATATAAGGACAATAATAACAATAAAGCGACGCCCAGACAGACAGACAGACAAAGACAGAGACACAGATATAGACAGACTTTTGCTACGAATATGAAGACAATAACAACGATAAAGCAATGCCCAGACAGACAGACAGACAAAGACACAGATATAGACAGACTATTGCCACGAGTATAAAGACAACAATAACGATAAAGCGACTTCAAGACATACAGACAGACAGACAAAGACAGATATAGACAGATTCTTGCTACGAGTATGAGGACAATAACAACAATAAAGCGATGCCCAGACAGACAGACAGACAAAGACAGAGACACAGATATAGACAGACTATTGCCACGAGTATAAAGACAATAATAACGATAAAGCGACGCCCAGACAGACAGACAGACAGACAAAGACAGACACAGATATAGACAGACTATTGCTACGAGTATGAGGACAATAATAACGATAAAGCGACGCCCAGACAGACAGACAGACAAAGACAGAGGCGCAGATATAGACAGACTATTGCTACGAGTATGACAATAATAACGATATAGCGACGCCCAGACAGACAGACAGACAAAGACAGAGACACAGATATAGACAGACTTACTACGAATATGAAGACAATAATAACGATAAAGCGAAGCCCAGACAGACAGACAGACACAGACAGAGACACAGATATAGACAGATTCTTGCTACGAGTATAAAGACAATAATAACGATAACGCGACGCTTAGACAGACGGACAAAGACAGAGACACAGATATAGACAGATTCTTGGACCAGGTTGGCGTTGGGTTCCGCGTCTGCTATGCTATTTGTCGCACTTTACTGCCCTGCCTTCCTCGGTCTCATTTTCTCTCCATCTCCTTTCCAATTTTTTGCCCAAAGTTATAGGGTTCTTGGTTGTCAGAGCCAAATATTTTCCCCTTGGAGTTTCGGGTTCTTGTCTTCCTCTCCCGGTGGGTGATCCCTTCCTCCTCCTCCTCCTCTTTCTTCTTCTTCTTGTTCTTTTTCTTCTTCTTCCTCTTCTTCCTCCTCCTGCTCCTTTTGTTCTCCTTCTCTTGTTTCCTTTAGATTCATCTTCTTTCTCCTCCTCCTCCTCTTCTTCCACCGCCACCACCTGCTCCTTCCCTTCCCTCCCTCCCCTTCCTCCTTTTTGCTCCTCTTTCCTCCTCACTCCTGCTCATCGTCTACTCCTCCTCCTCTTCCTCCTGCTCATCTTCCTCCACCTCCTCCTTCTCCTCCTCTTGTTTCCATTTTGAGACATCTTCTTCCTCCTTGTCTTCATATTCCCTTTTCTCCACCTGCTCTTCCATCTCCTCTCCTCCTTCCTCCTGTTCGTTTTCTCTCCTCCTCTTCCTTCAGCTCACTTTTTTCCACCTTCTCTTCTTCCTCTTACTCCCTCCTCCTTCTCATCCACCATATCCTATTCCTAGGGCCTCCCTTCCTCCTCCTCCTGGTCCATTTCCTCCTCTTCTGTTCCCTTTTTCTTCTATTCTTCTATCTCTTGCTTCTCTTTTTTTTTCGTTGCTTCCTTCCTGTGTACTGTTCTTCATCCTCCTTCGGTTGCCATTTGTCTTCCCCCTCCTTCTTCCTATCCCTCCTCCTCTTCGTTTACGTTCTTAACAAGTTCTCCTCTTCTTCTTTCTCCCTTGATTATTGCTCCTCCATTTTATACTTCTTTTCACTTCCGCTTTTCCCAAGTACTTTTTCTCTTTCTTTTCGTTAACTTCCTTCCTTACATATCCCTTGCATTTTTTTTCCTTTTCCTCTTCTTCACCTTCTATTCTCCCCTTTTCCTTTCCTTTTTCTTCTTCCCAATTTCGTCTCCTTTTTTCTTCCTTTCATAATTCTGTTTCCCTCATTCTCCCTATGTACATACATATTTTACCTCTCCATAGAAAAGGGAATTGGTAGAAAAAAAGACAAAAAAGAGAAGACAGAAATGATAAATGATGGACAAGAGAGAAAGAGAGAGGAAATAGCAAGGTAAAGAAGGAAGAGGGAGATGGGAGGAAAAAGAGGAGCGGGAGTTTCGTTTAATTGCTTTCCGAAATTGAGAGCAAAGGAGAAAAAACAAGGAAAAAAACATTTTTTCTTAGCCCACTGTGCGGAGGAG
>NC_091552.1:39470389-39472889 GCF_042767895.1 Penaeus vannamei
TACGTTACCGTTGGGAGTATTGCAAACAATGGTGACGATGAGGATGTTGTATATAATGGTGATGGCGAGAGTGTTGCAAAAATGGAAACGATAATGGTGTTGCAAATACTGGTATCGAGAAGAAAGTGGCAAATAACGCTAATGAAGATGACAAGGACTTTATAGGTAATGGTGATGTTGGTGTTGCATACCATGACAGCGGCGAGAAGAGCAGCAGAAAGAGGTACAAATAGCGGTCTTGAAATAAAACAGAAATAGTACAACACATAGGGAGAGAAGACGTTGTTTTTGTTGCATAATATTGCAAAGTACGAAGAAAAAGGGTGTTATTGGTGTTGAGAAAGTAGCTAAAAACTTTGAGGAGTGAGAATGTTGCAGAATGTTGCAGAGACGTTCCAGACCAAAGAAAAAAAGGAGTGATACTTGCAATGTCAGCGAATATGTTACAGCCTGATTTCGCGTGTGTCTATCTGCCTATCTATCCATCTATAAAGATAGATAGATTGGTAGATAGACTGGCAAATATTCTTATAGATATAGACAAATAGATGTAAATGTGTATAATATTTTACAAGCATAGGATTCAAATTTCTTATCAATATCTGAGATAGGTAGTTAGATTACTGAAATACCTAACAATACAAATAAAAAAAGAAATATGCAAAATTACGCTTATACAATTTACTTCGGTCTATCGGTCTTAAGAAATTGAAATAATTAACTTTTTTTATCTTAAAGCTATGACGTCACAAACTGAAACGCCTTTGATGATTTTATTTTTCTTTCCCTTGCAACGTCGGGTGAGTAAAAAGCCGATAGTTTTTATTACTGAAGATAATCTTTAGCTTACCTGCTTGTGGCGGCCAAAGCTGGAGGTAAAGGAGGGGGGGAGGAAGGAAGGAGCGGGGGCTGGGAAGGGGGAGGGAGGAAGAAGGAAGATGTGGGGGTTGGGAAGGGGGAGGAAGAAGGGAGGAGTGGGGGTTAGGAAGGGGGAGGGGGAGGAAGGAAGGAAGATGGGGGTTGGGAAGGGGGGAGGGGAAGAAGAATGGAGGAGTGGGGATGAGGAAGGAGCGTGAGGAAGAAAGGGGGAGTGGGGTTGGGAAGGGGGAGGGGGAGGAAGAAGGGAGGAGTGGGGGTTAGGAAGGGGCGGGGTGAGGAAGAAGGAAGGAGTGGGGGCTAAGAAGGGGATAGGAAGGGGGGGTGAGGAAGGAGTGAGGGTTAGGAAGGGGGAGGAGGAGGAAGAAGGGAGGAGTGGGAGTTAGGAGGGAGAGTAGAATATCCGGTGGGGAGTCGGAGTGTGGGGTGGTGGTGGTGGCGGGGGAGATTAGGATTAGAAGAGGGAGGGAGGGAGGGGAGTAACTCAAGCGAGGTGGGAGGGAGGGAAGGATGTAGAAGCTATAGAGTGGGGGGTGAAGGGAAAGGTTGGGGCGGTGGGGGTAAGCGGAGGTTGACGGGAGGAGTAATGGGGAGATAAGGACATAGGGTAGGGGCAGAGGGTACGAGGAGGGGGAGGGTGTGAGGGAGAAGAGGTGGGTGGGGGGTGTCAGGAGTTGAAGAAGCAAACGAAGCGAGAAAGTAGCGAGTGTGGGGTTTAGAAAGAGAGGGGAAGAGGATGAGGGGATGATGAGGGAAGAAGGAGATGAGGACAGAGAGTGAGGAAAAACAAGACGAGAAGCGAGAGGAACGTCGAGTGAGGAGAGGAGTGAGAGGGAAGGGAAGGAGGGGACGAAATGAGGGGGAGAGAGGAAAGGAGCGGAGGAGAGGAGAGTGGAGGGGAAGGGAGAGGAAAGGAGGGGAGGGAGGAGAGAGGTAAGGAGGGGAGGAGAGAGTAGTGGAGGGAGGGGAGAGCAAAGGACGGAAGGAGAAGGAAGTGGAAGGGAGGAGAGAGGAAAGCAAGGGAGGAGAGGGGTGGGGAGGGGAGGAGAGGGGAACGTACACATCGACAATTCCGTTCGGTTGATTAGAATATGAAGCCTCGCAGAGCGTGAGGTAAAAATGCCATTGCTTCGCGCTGAACATCCCATCATCTCTTTCAGCGTTCATTGCAATCTCGTGCAGAGTGTGGTAAGTATTAGCTTTATCATGTACGCAGAATAATTTTGCATTTTAGCGAATCGCGGGGACTGCCTATGTAGTTTGGGATTTTTTTCGTTCTTTTTACCCCCTTTTTTAAACATTTTTTTTTTTCACTCTTTCTCTTTTTTTAAATATCAACGGTAAGTTCCAGAAAATAATCATAAACGTAACTGCCAGGACGACCATAATTTTCCTGTGGGAATAACGGACCAGAAAATTTACACGCGTACCCAACGATAAAAAATAATAATAATGAAAAAAAAAAGAAAAAAAAAGAAGAATGATAGAAAATAATTATGATAACCACGAAAGGCGGGAAAAAAACAACAACGACACATGAACCATATAAATATTCAGACACGCGCACACGGCTCATGTATGTTACTATACAAGATAATGGTCGAGCTAATCAGGCAGAACCCGA
>NC_091552.1:39477889-39482889 GCF_042767895.1 Penaeus vannamei
TCTCTCCCTCCATCTCGTTATCTCTCTCTCTCTCCATCTGTTGATCTCAAACCGCTACCCCCCCGCCCACAACCCTTTTCCGAACGCCCATAACACAGCGAAGCGAGCGAGGGATCGGAACCCTCTCTCGGGACACGTTAACTCAATCCAACAGAAAAAAGGGGAATCAAAAATCGCCTTTATTGGACGCTCGTGTCGTATACATACAGATATAAACACCGGCCATTTACACACGCGTGCACACGGATGTGAATAAACATACATACGCGCGGACTCATGTATGTAAACAAATAAACACATACGCGCACACAGGTAAATAAACAGATATACACACACGCAGACGCATATAAATAAACAAACATACATACATGCGGACACATTTATAAAAATATACACACACGCGCACACATGTACATCAAAAAATATACATACGCGCACACAAGTACATATACACATGCATATTCATATACTCATAACCACAGTTACACATACACATAGAGAGAGAGAGAGAGGGGGAGAGAGAGAGAGAGAGAGAGAGAGAGAGAGAGAGAGAGAGAGAGAGAGAGAGAGAGAGAGAGAGAGAGAGAGAGAGAGAGAGAGAGAGAGAGAGAGAGAGAGAGAGGGAGAGAGAGAGAGAGAGAGAGAGAGAGAGAGAGAGAGAGAGAGAGAGAGAGAGAGAGAGAGAGAGAGAGAGAGAGAGAGAGAGAGAGAGAGAGAGAGAGAGAGAGAGAGAGAGAGAGAGAGAGAGAGAGAGAGAGAGAGAGAGAGAGAGAGAGAGAGAGAGAGAGAGAGAGAGAGAGAGAGAGAGAGAGAGAGAGAGAGAGAGAGAGAGAGAGAGAGAGAGAGAGAGAGA
Organism: Penaeus vannamei; assembly: GCF_042767895.1. Taxonomy (NCBI): domain Eukaryota; kingdom Metazoa; phylum Arthropoda; class Malacostraca; order Decapoda; family Penaeidae; genus Penaeus; species Penaeus vannamei. Next base: position 39,478,743 of record NC_091552.1, read on the forward strand.
GAGAGAGAGAGAGAGAGAGAGAGAGAGAGAGAGATAGATAGAGAGAGAGAGAGAGAGAGAGAGAGAAAGAGAAAACTGACTACTTATTCTGCTATCAAATACACCAACGGTTCTATCAAAACAGTGGTATGATTAAATCTAAATTATTTCCCAATCATGCCACATCTACCTCTTCCTCTCCCCATATACATTCCCTTCTCTTTCATTACATCCTTCCAACACTCCTTTCAGCGTATCTCTAAATTGCTAAAACGCAACACATTAGTTTAATTACCATACTGCTAAATAGCTCTAAACGATATACATAATTACAGTTAATCGGCAAATATTGCTGCAGAAATGTTCGTCATTTATTGCATTGCAATTTGGTGGCACTCTCTTAATTGAAACTTTAAAATGGTTTGTCTAGGATGCTAATTACCCTTCTTAATTACGGACGCCGACAGAATGACTGGATATTGATGTTAGAATCATAGACTCATCAAATTGGCATCATGAATACCAAATGATCTGTCCGTCATTATCGTGATAAAGATTATCATTATTGACATTATAATTATCACTATTATTATAGCTTTTATATTCATTATCATTGCCATAATTACAAGCATTATCATCACTATCATTGTCAGTATTGTAAGCATTATCATCATTAATATCATGATTATAATTACCACCATTAACATTTTCATAATTGTTTTCATCATCATTATTATTATTATCATCAGTGGTATTACTTATATCCTTATCATTGCAGGTACCGAAACTATTATCGTTATCATTATCATTATTATTATCATCAATACTATCATCATCGTCATCAACGTTATCAGTATCAATATCAAAATTATTTTTTTAATATCATCGTCATTGTTATCTTTATAATTACTATTTAAATAATCATTCATAATGATATTGTCATCTCTATTGTCATTATTAAAATCATCTGTATTATCATGATCATGATCATTAATACTATATTTCTTTATAACAATTATTTTACTACTATCACTGTTATTTGCATTATTGTCATTATTATAATCATTAGTATCCTTATTATTATTAAGTTGATGATGATGATGGTTATCATCATTTTAGGTGGTGTTTACTCGAATATTTCACTTTAAACATATGCAGAATCGATTACTTTTCTCTTAATTCTTACAATTCCTAGTAAACAAGCCTTTCAAAAGGGTTTGTTGTCAGTCTCGCATTCTGGCTCTCTCTCTCTCTCTCTCTCTCTCTCTCTCTCTCTCTCTCTCTCTCTCTCTCTCTCTCTCTCTCTCTCTCTCTCTCTCTCTCTCTCTCTCTCTCTCTCCCTCTCCCCCTCTCTCTCTCTCTGTCCCCCTCTCTCTCCCCCCCTCTCTCTCTCTCTCTCTCTTTCTCTCCCCCCGCCTCTCTCTCTCTCCCCCCTCTCTCTCTCTCTCTCTCTCTCTCTCTCTCTCTCTCTCTCTCTCTCTCTCTCTCTCTCTCTCTCTCTCTCTCTCTCTCTCTCTCTCTCTCTCTCTCTCTCTCTCTCTCATTGAAAGCATTATTATTATCATTTATAACGTATTCATTAATAACATTATCATAATAATCATCATTACCATTATTATCATCACCATCATTATCACCGTCATCGTAAACGTATTTCCTATTCACAGTAGCTTCTCATCTGTCTATTCATAATGATTTTTAAATTCTGTTGGATTATTTTAACTACTATTTGAATGGTTATTTAAATTAGTATATTAATGGCTTTGAAATCGAAAATAATAGGAAAGGGACTAGGGAATCTCATTACACCATCTTCACTGTGAGATTATAATTTGGATTGGGTAAGTTTGTGTGTGTGTGTGTGTGTGTGTGTGTGTGTGTGTGTGTGTGTGTGTGTGTGTGTGTGTGTGTGTGTGTGTGTGTGTGTGTGTGTGTGTGTGTGTGTGTGTGTGTGTGTGTGTGTGTGTGTGTGTGTGTGTGTGTGTGTGTTCGTGTGTGTGTGTGTGTGTGTGTTTAAGTTATTGAGTCTTTTTCAAGAGTACTTTTTCATAATTGTCTTCTATCAAATATATGTTTTAATGTCGGTTTTGTATTTATTATAATGATCGTATATGTATATCTTATGCGAAATAGTTTTAGTTATTTCCAATATTATTATTATTATCATTATTATTATTATTATTATTATTATTATTATTATTATTATTATCATTATTATCATTATTATTATCATTATTATTGTTGTTTTTTATTACTATCATTATTATTATTATTACTATTACTATTACTATTATTATTATTATTATTATTTTATTTATTATTATGATTATCATTGTTTTTATTCTATTTATTATTATCATTATCATCTTTATCATTACCATTAATGATTATAATATTGTTATCATTAATGTTGATGTTGCTGCTATCATGAACTGGGTCCTTCGCAGGAGAACTCAAAATTTTATGAGCAAATATTTATGATTTTTTTTTACCAGAGGTGTGTCTTAGTTTAAATTAGATGCCATTAAATTTTGGTAGTGATATCATCATTTGTAACATTATTGATAGTAATAATATCAATAATGATGATAATAATAATGATGATGATTATAATTAAAATAATTATTCTAATAATGACATAATAATAATGATTATGATGATGGTAATAATAATAATAATAATAATGATGATGATAATAATAATAATAATAATAATAATGATGATGATAATAATAATAATAATAATAATAATAATAATAATAATAATAATAATAATAATAATAATAACATTGATAATGATAATCATGATCATCTTACTAATTGATTAGTTATATTTGAGCATAAGAAACATGGATAATAAAAACAATAATCATATCAACACAATCATCAGCATAAGCAATGACAAAAATACCTTATTGTTGTGACTCGTTATCAAAAAATCAAGCAAAGTCAAGATTACCAAGGTTGTGCCCCGCCTTCACAACAAATCTATTGTCATGATAGCGTTTAGGAGGTCTGTCAGTGAGTCAAAACTTCACAGATTGTTTACTCACATCACGGATCCCTAATGAAAACTTGCCAGCCTTTCCATGATTAAGCAGGAATATCAAGAAAGTTCGAAAGAAATTGTTAAGTAACACGTTAAATATACTTAATCAATTATTAGGTTTCTAGATGAATCATCAAGTTAATCAACGCAATAGTATTTGTTTTAATAATCCATTAGAAATTATAATTGTCGCAACCTTTACGATGTTGTGGCAAAGATCAAGATAAGAACTATATAAAAAAAATGAAGGAAAGTATTTCATCACTAAGATAAAAACTGATGACTGTAAAATACATGAAATCTATTCTCCATTTGGCAGCTTGATACGTCGCCTTCAATATTAATAACTTCACAAACATTTCGCAACAATCCTGCAAAATCACGCCAAAATACTCCTGCCACGTCACCGAGAGGTCCGAACGGCTGACCGTGTTCGGACGAAGAAAGCTTGGTGGCGCTGAAAAACAACAAAGGAACAGAAATGGTGTTCGAATTTCCACGTCACAATACTTATAGAAATTCATACAGCTCGATTTCCTGACGTATTTAAGATATATAAGTGGTAGTCTCAGCCTCATGAAGGTAATCTGGACCTCGTTCATATAGAAAGATTATGTACATAGTATGGAATGAAAGCTTACAAAAGTAAACAGAGAATTAATTGGCGAAAAGAGAAATCGAACGATTTGTTTACAAAAACCTAAAGTTCTGGCGTAATTTTCACACGGGCAATAAAAAGGAACAGACTTTTGGATAAATCTTTTAGTCAAAATAATCGCTTTTATGGAATTGTTATCACATAATGAAGCCATATCTTATAAAATATGAATAAAGTAATTTAAATTTCTTAATAAAGAGATATATAATAAACATTCTATATCTACCTTTCTGAAAGAAAAACTGCCTTTTTAAATTGATCTGGTAGTCCAAAAGAAGAAAAAGGGCAATTCTTGAGTGCTCCAGTTCTCTAAATTTCATTTATTTTACTCAACTGCCTTCTAATATTTATGTTTGCAAATCCCTCGTATTGTAAAACTTCGATTGGTTTTATTATTCTATTGAAATTTTCAGCCTTAAGCACCACCTAATCATATTTTCTCAGAATACCCTTGGCGAGTTA
>NC_091552.1:39495389-39497889 GCF_042767895.1 Penaeus vannamei
TATCACGGGGGGATAATACGCGACCGGAAATAAAATCTGCAGCCTGGGTATCGCGCCAAAGTTTAATTAAACGAGACAAACTGCTGGCTGAAAACACGTCCCAACTGTCGGTAACATTTGCATATCGCTTTATTAAATGCGTTCCACTAGACTTTCGTTTTGCTTAACAGTGACGAATTTCGTAAGCCAGCGTCGCTTCTTCATCGGGGATTGACTTAGTGTGGATGCGTCGGCCGTCCTTTGGGGGTCAAGTGGGCGGGGGGGGGTATGTGCCTCTATGTGTGTCAGAGGAATTAGGGGATAGGCCTATGTGAGAGAGGTGGAGGGAGGGTTTACATTGAGTATGTGGGAGGGGTATGTGGAGAAGGGGGGTATGTGGGAGAGGTGGAGGGAGGGTTTACATGTGGGTATGTGGGAGAAACGGGTATGTGGATGGTGGAAAGGGTGGGTATGCGGGAGATGTTGGAAAGGGTGGGTATGCGGGAGATGGAAGGGCTGGGTATGTGGGAGCGGTATGTTGAATAGGGCTAGTATGTGGGCGTGGTGGAGGGGGGGGTTACATGTGGGTATGGGGGATTAATGGGTATGCGGGAGATGTTGGAAAGGGTGGTTATGTGGGAAGAGCATGTTGGAAAGGCTAGATATGTAGAAGTGGAAGGAGAATTTACATGTGGGTATGTGGGAGATATGGGTATGTGGGAGGGGTGGAGGGAGGATTACACGGGGGTATGTAGGAGGGACGGGTATATTGGAAACGTGGGGTGGTTTGAGAGGAATATGTGCAGGTATGTGGGAGAAGTTGTGGAGGATTATTTGCAGGTATATATATATATATATATATATATATATATATATATATATATATATATATATATATATATATGTATATATATATATATATATATATATATATATATATTATTCGTCTATCTATTTATCTATCTAGCTCTCTATCTATGTCTATCTATATACCTATATGCATATCTAAATATGCATATAGGTATATATGCATATATATATATATATATATATATATATATATATATATATATATATATATATATATATATATATATATTATTCGTCTATCTATTTATCTATCTAGCTCTCTATCTATGTCTATCTATATACCTATATGCATATCTAAATATGATATGTAAATACATATACATATATTTATATGCATATGTATATACATATATATATACATATACATATATTTATATGCATATATAATAATAGCAAGAATGAATACAACAGTAATAATAATAAAATGATAAATGTTATGATGATAACTGAAATAGTAGTTGTAACAGTAGTAATAATGATAAAGATCAGTGTTGTCCAAACTGGGGTCCGCAACATAGATCATAGGGGTACGTGAACAAACAAGGAACAAGCACACATACATACACACAAACAGAAACATCACATGTTCTATGAATCATCTCTTTTATTCGTGTATTAAATTCGAATTTATTGACCAACACTCCTGCAATGCAGTCTTTTCATAATTAGTACAAGAAGGTAAATAATGATGATAATAACAAAAATATTAATGACAATAATAATAATAAAAAAGTAATAATGATAATAATGATATTGATAACGATAATGATGATGATAATGAAAATAACAATAATAAGAATCAAAATAATAGAAATGACATTGGTAATAATGATAACAAAAGTAGTGATAATTGTAATGATAATAATAGCAGCAGTGATAATGATACTGACAATAATAATATCAATAACAATAAGAAGAATAGATATTAGTGAAGCGGCAAAGTAATATTGAAAATGATGGTCATCTTCATTATCCTTATAGTAATAACAATAATAATGGTGATGATGCCAGTGATAGTTAATATAATAATGATAAGAAGGATTGATGTAGAAAGTAGTAAACAGAGAGATTATATGCAAAAAAAATCTTTAGTAAAAGACATATGCTCTGGTATATCTAGAAAGAAAACATCAATGATTCTACGTAAATTTATAAAGGTAATTAATGAATTATGACAAGAGTATAATAGGAATTCTAGAAACAGGCAAAAAAAAAAAAAAAAATAGCTGTTCATAGATCCTGGAAGCCCTCCGCGTGTTGCCATCTTCGGATCCTCTATAAGTATTAATAGGATCCGATTGTTTTTTGTTTTTGTTTTGTTCTTTCTTGCCCGGAGGATAGTTATTTCGGATACCTCCACCCCATCAACTATCGTTTTATCTCTTTCTTTCCTCTTTCCCTCTCTCTCTCTTTCTCTTTCTCTCCCTCTCCCTCCCACTCCATCCCTCCCTCCCTCTCCCTCTCTCCCTCCCTCCCCCTGCCTCTCTCTCTTCACAACAACACACACAGGCAATATAGAAATCCTCCACCTCCCTCCCTCCCCTCCTTCTCACTCTGCCTCCCTCCCCCCTTATCCACACCCTCCCCCCTCCCTCTCCCACTCCCTCTCTCTCTTCACAACAACACACACAGGCAATGTAGAAATCCTCCA
>NC_091552.1:39581827-39584327 GCF_042767895.1 Penaeus vannamei
CTCTATCTGTCTCTTTTTCTCTCTCTATCTCTTTCTTTCTCTCTCTCTCTATCTCTCTCTCTCTCTCTCTCTCTCTCTCTCTCTCTCACTCACTCACTCTCGTTGCAATATGTTGCTCAGTGTTGCAACAGTCTTTAGGGAAGAGAGTGTTTTGTCTTTCCTGAAATGATATTCGGAATTTCTGGCACTTAGTGAATGTAAGTGTCTAGGGGATGAGCAGCGGAGAATTAATTATTCATAACATATTACATAAATGATATATGATGGAAGGCGTATAATGTTTGCAAATATGATGCTTATACAACATACGGCATTTGTATATGAGGAGATTTCTTATATATATTTTATGTATGCATATATATTATACGCACACACATCCACACACGCACACACACACACACACACACACACATATTCTTAAAATATAACAAAGATATATGGTATAGATATATAATTAATATATAATATTTCATCATGCTCGATACATGATATGAACAATACTGTAACAAATATACATAGAATTATATATTTAGCTTCAGCAGCCATAAAACATCAGAAAATGTTTCGGTAGAATGCAAATGAGCAACAAATAAACGCCTCGCGCTTGGAATTCCAAATGATAATCGAAAACTACTTGAACACTTAAATACCACAATTAAATCAGAAACTAGCAACCTTCCTTCCTAATTAGGATTAAAGTTGCCAACGAGGAATACTAAAACGCCTTTAACGAAGGACAAATTTAACCATAAAAAAATACATTCAGTATAAATTCATCCACCATCTTTATCATATCACCTTTACATCAAAATACGTAACAAGAAGAAATGTAAAGAAAACCGAGAAAACGAAAAAGAAAGAGAGAGAAAAAACGAAAAAGAAAAGAAAAAAACATGGATTCATAATGAGATAATGAAATGCATTAGTCTATCTGGAGCACCGGAGACGTTCTAAAGTATCTGTAATTCGATAAAGTCACGCAGATCTTACTTACCGAGGCGACTTAATAGACAGGAGGGAAGGGGCTTTAAATGTCTTGAGATGCTGCTGAGGTGCTGGTGAGGTGCTGGTGAGGTGCTGGTGAGGTGCTGGTGAGGTGCTGCCGAGGTGCTGCTGAGGTGCTGGTGAGGTGCTGGTGAGGTGCTGGTGAGGTGCTGGTGAGGTGCTGGTGAGGTGCTGCCGAGGTGCTGGTGAGGTGCTGGTGAGGTGCTGCTGAGGTGCTGCTGAGGTGCTGCTGAGGTGCTGCTGAGGTGCTGCCGAGGTGCTGCTGAGGTGCTGTGCGGTTTGTTATTACGTCTTCAGGTTTATTGTGAAGGAGAGAGAGAGAGGAGGAAGGAAGAAATGTTATTTGTGGGTTCATGAATATGTGAACAATCGAATCGACGAAGAGTTATGCAAATTGGTGAATATGTGAATTGATTAATAACGATATTAATAAGAGAGGATGGAGATGATAGCAGTTAATTGTGTTAGATGAAATGATTGTTGATCGAAGACAATAATACAAAAACAGATATGATAATCAAACAGATAACAGACAATTAGATATGTTGACGAACAAATAAAAAAATATATAGTCGAAAGAAGTAGGAATCACAAGAATAAATACATGAAAAATAAAACACTTTATCTCACCACCACTATTCTTTTTTTTAAGTATTCCCCAAGACCTTCTGGAACTTCCGTCTCTGGTCTCTGAAACTTGCTAAGTTGAGATGTTTGGGAATGTTGTGAAATGTTTTTTTAGATGTAGGAATGTCATGATTAATGTTGTATCTCGCCTTATAAGGGGAGACTGTGAAGATGGTGATTGTATATAATTTTATATCTGATGAAGACTCTAAGTTTATACTTAATGAAGAGCAATTGTATTTCAAAATCATTTGTATTATATAACATTTAGCGTAATTTCAAAGTGCGATTTTTCATGTGCACATTACGTGTATGTTTTAGAAGCATTTATCATGTGGGAGAAACGCATCTGAATGCATGCATGCGTGTTACAGGCATTTGTAAACCATTTTCTATATCAATTGGAAGTAATCCTTTATGATGTATCATTCTTTATATTCGGATTTCTTATGATACAAGATTTGTTTTCGTTTTTCTTCACAATGATACAAATTATATATTTTCGGTTTCTTCACTGTTACAAAATATCTATTTTCGGTTTTCACTATGATACAAAATCTTACGAACACAAATGATAATAGTGATGATCATGTAGGTAATGATATTAATATCAGGATGATGATAAAATCAGTGATATTGTTACTGATAATAACGATCACTGAGATAACAAGAATAATCGTCATCAATAACACAATCATAAAAAATATTATTATCACACGATTTTTTTTCTTTTTTTTAGGTCTGGATTTCGTTCGGTTTTGCTTTGATTCCTTTTCTTTCTTTTCAATTCCCTTTCATTTTTTTTATGATCTTTAACACAACCAACAACCCTCGACTCCGCCCACAAAAACGAAGAATCCACTGTCTT
>NC_091552.1:39611546-39614046 GCF_042767895.1 Penaeus vannamei
CCTTGAGCCCGAGGAGACCCTTGAGCCCGAGGAGACCCTTGAGCCCGAGGAGACCCTTGAGCCCGAGGAGACCCTTGAGCCCGAGGAGACCCTTGAGCCCGAGGAGACCCTTGAGCCCGAGGAGACCCTTGAGCCCGAGGAGACCCTTGAGCCCGAGGAGACCCTTGAGCCCGAGGAGACCCTTGAGCCCGAGAAGGAGACCCAGGGAGTCGCCCTTGAGCCCGAGGAGACCCTTGAGCCCGAGGAGACCCTTGAGCCCGAGGAGACCCTTGAGCCCGAGGAGACCCTTGAGCCCGAGGAGACCCTTGAGCCCGAGGAGACCCTTGAGCCCGAGGAGACCCTTGAGCCCGAGGAGACCCTTGAGCCCGAGGAGACCCTTGAGCCCGAGGAGACCCTTGAGCCCGAGAAGGAGACCCAGGGAGTCGCCCTTGAGCCCGAGGAGACCCTTGAGCCCGAGGAGACCCTTGAGCCCGAGGAGACCCTTGAGCCCGAGGAGACCCTTGAGCCCGAGGAGACCCTTGAGCCCGAGGAGACCCTTGAGCCCGAGGAGACCCTTGAGCCCGAGGAGACCCTTGAGCCCGAGGAGACCCTTGAGCCCGAGGAGACCCTTGAGCCCGAGGAGACCCTTGAGCCCGAGGAGACCCTTGAGCCCGAGGAGACCCTTGAGCCCGAGGAGACCCTTGAGCCCGAGGAGACCCTTGAGCCCGAGGAGACCCTTGAGCCCGAGGAGACCCTTGAGCCCGAGGAGACCCTTGAGCCCGAGGAGACCCTTGAGCCCGAGGAGACCCTTGAGCCCGAGGAGACCCTTGAGCCCGAGGAGACCCTTGAGCCCGAGGAGACCCTTGAGCCCGAGGAGACCCTTGAGCCCGAGGAGACCCTTGAGCCCGAGGAGACCCTTGAGCCCGAGGAGACCCTTGAGCCCGAGGAGACCCTTGAGCCCGAGGAGACCCTTGAGCCCGAGGAGACCCTTGAGCCCGAGGAGACCCTTGAGCCCGAGGAGACCCTTGAGCCCGAGGAGACCCTTGAGCCCGAGGAGACCCTTGAGCCCGAGGAGACCCTTGAGCCCGAGGAGACCCTTGAGCCCGAGGAGACCCTTGAGCCCGAGGAGACCCTTGAGCCCGAGGAGACCCTTGAGCCCGAGGAGACCCTTGAGCCCGAGGAGACCCTTGAGCCCGAGGAGACCCTTGAGCCCGAGGAGACCCTTGAGCCCGAGGAGACCCTTGAGCCCGAGGAGACCCTTGAGCCCGAGGAGACCCTTGAGCCCGAGGAGACCCTTGAGCCCGAGGAGACCCTTGAGCCCGAGGAGACCCTTGAGCCCGAGGAGACCCTTGAGCCCGAGGAGACCCTTGAGCCCGAGGAGACCCTTGAGCCCGAGGAGACCCTTGAGCCCGAGGAGACCCTTGAGCCCGAGAAGGAGACCCAGGGAGTCGACCTTGTGCCCGAGGAGATGATTGCTCTCCTCAGGGATGGACTTCATGGGCTGGATGAGGCTTAAGGTAAAAGATTCCTGGAGATGCTCCGAAACTGTGTCTCGGAGTTTGAGAAGCAGACCCAGGGAGTCGCCCTTGAGCCCGAGAAGACAACCCAGGGAGTCGCCGAAGAGCCTGAGAAGGAGACCCAGGTAGTCGCCGACTAGCCCGAGAAGGAGACCCAGGTAGTCGCCGACGAGCAGAGAAGGAGACCCAGGTAGTCGCCGACGAGCTCGAGAAGGAGACCCAGGTAGTCGCCGACGAGCCCGAGAAGGAGACCCAGGTAGTCGCCGACGAGCTCGAGAAGGAGACCCAGGTAGTCGCCGACGAGCCCGAGAAGGAGACCCAGGTAGTCGCCGACGAGCTCGAGAAGGAGACTCAGGTAGTCGCCGACGAGCTCGAGAAGGAGACCCAGGTAGTCGCCGACGAGCTCGAGAAGGAGATCCAGGCAGTCGTCGACGAGCTCGAGAAGGTGACCCAGGTATTCGCCGACGAACACGAGAAGGAGACCCAGGTAGTCGCCGACGAGCCCGAGAAGGAGACCCAGGTAGTCGCCGACGAGCCCGAGAAGGACACCCAGGTAGTCGCCGACGAGCCCGAGAAGGAGACCCAGGTAGTCGCAGACGAGTCCGAGATAAAATATATGATATGATCATACAAATGAAAAATATATGATAAAATATAATGGGTAGACGGAATGAAAAAAAATAAATATTGAGAAAATATGATAATATATATATATATATATATATATATATATATATATATATATATATATATATATATATATATATATATATATGTGTGTGTGTGTGTGTGTGTGTGTGTGTGCTTGTGTGTGTGCCCGGTAGTCGCCGAGCCCAAGAAAGAGACCCAGGTAGTCGCCGACGAGCCCGAAAAGGAGACCCAGGTAGTCGCCAACGAGCCTGGGAGACACAGGCAGTCGCCGACGAGATCGAGAGGGAGACCCCGGTAGTCGCCGACGAGCTCGAGAAGGAGACCCAGGTTGTCGCCGACGAGCTCGAGAAGGA
>NC_091552.1:39631546-39639046 GCF_042767895.1 Penaeus vannamei
TTAGTAGCAGTAGTAGTAGTAGCAGAAACAGTAGTTTTAGGAGTTTTAGTAGTAATAGTATTAGTATAAGTAGTAGTAGGAGCAGCAGCAGCAGCATAGTAGTAGTAGTAGTAGTAGTAATAGTAATAATAATAGTAGTGGTAGAAATAGAAGTAGCAGCAGCAGCAGTAGTAGAAGGAGGAAAACTAATAGAAGCAACTGTGGTAGTAGTAGTAATGGCGATAAAAATAGCAGCAGCAAGAATGTTAAGGTTAGTAGTATTAGTATCATTAGTAGTGTTAGTAAGAGTAGTTGTAACAGCAGTGGTAAAGGTCCTATTATCAACAGCAGTGCTAGTAAAAGTAGTAGCAGCAGTATTAGAAGTGGTAGTAATAGCAGTAACAGCAACCCTATAGTGACATTAGTTGACAGTAAGAAAAGTTTTTTTAAAACAAATCATCCTATACTTCATTATTATCTATCAGTAAATTAATCATCTCTCCAATGTGTTCAGAAGCCAGTAACCATTTAGGCAAATAAACGAGGAAATGTTGAGGTAAAACTAAATCCATGGTAAAGCTTAAACTTCTCTGTGGCCACAGTTTAGAACCATAATGAATATATCAATAACTTCCTCATGAACTTAACCACTAAAAGGGAAATTTGCTTTTGCCTTTGCTTGTGAGTTTGGTTGTCTCTTGAAGAAAATATGGTTCAGTTAGATTCTATAACCTCACCATTTCCTTTTTAAAAAATTACTTTTCTAATCCATTTTTGGATATAACCTCACAGAAAAGAATGAATGGGTGAATTACCAATGAGGATAAGGGAAAGTCTATGAATTTGAAAATAGTGCACAATTTTGCATACTTTGATTTTAGATCTTTAACTGATAGCTTTACGAATCTTTTCCGTAATACCTTTGATTTGTTAGAAACAGCTCTACAAATTCATTTATTCTGCCTGCATAGCACTGGTTGTCTTCAGAAGAAAAAAAGTGAACAGTAATGAAGAGAGAGTAATGACGCCCTTTAAATGTAATAAGATGTGATTGTCGGCTGTGCGAGTTGGTTTCAGGTCAGAGTTATGTGTAATTCGGTTGTTGGTTATTGTATAAAGTGGCTATTAGTTGGTAGATTAATAATGACGGCAGTTAATGACACGCAGACATAATTAGGAATAATCGTGATGTTAGTTTGAATCTCTTGGAGACAAGCATATAGACAGCTCATGAGAGAACATCAATAATGCTTATATCATTTAAAGTATTTTCATTATTAAATCATCCGAAGACTGATAAGACAATTTCAAGATGAACTATACGTTGGTGCCATTTCAAAAAGAAAATGACAAGTGTTCAAGGTAGAGAACGAGGAGCACCCATTGAACAGAGACGAGTGTCTAAAAGTCAAAAGTCCCTCTTCATTCTCTCGAAATTCTTCCTTTCGAAGAATGACCCTTGAAGAATGGCTTTAAGAGGATGACCTTCGAAGGACAGCCTTGAAGGATGACCTTACAGGGACTGCCTTAGAAGGATGGACTTGGAACATGCAAGACTGACATGATCCTGTTTTCCTTGTTTGGATCCTCTTTCAGTTGGCTTGGGAGGCAGGTTGGAGCTCGCGGCGCAGTATTCAGAAATGGCTACCTGTCCCCTTTTGACTAGATCTTGTTGAGTGACTGTTCCGGTTTGTTTTTTGTATTTTCTTGTTGACTAGTTTATATTTCAGGGTTTGCTTCATATAGGAAAAGATGTGCAGAACCATAAGGGTATACAGAACTAAGGCAGAGAAAAAAGTAAATATTTACAATCTCTTTCGACAGAGAACTGTTTTGACTAGCTTGATTCTGTAACAGTCAGCAAGCGTTCTTTTCGAAGAGACGTTGCTTGATCACATCCCTGGAGAGGGTGACCATTTTACCATCTGACTAGGCGTCACAATCGGGAGTCTACACACAGATTCCTGTACACTTCGTGGCATCTTGAAGGCACTGTAATAATACAAGCAGCCACTGTCGAAGGAACATAGTTTGCTCCAACTTTTTTTTTCATTTTCTATGGAAGTGAATACATTTCTCAGTCGTATTGTAAAAGCATCTATACACTGTCAGTCAGAACATCCAATAACAGTTCTCCTTGGAAACGCAGTTATTGAAAGACTAGACGCAATGAATATTGTAAATCACAAACGATTGCCCCTGCATATGTACGCACCAGCTTACTAAAACGTAAACTAGAAATACCTTCGTGATCACGCTATATTGCTAGTGATGGTTATAACCGTTCAAAGACCTGCTTTGAAGTAACTGTAATAACGGAAAAAGTACAGTATTAAAAAAAAAAGACTGGAGATAGCCCAGCTACTTCCCTAGTCGAGATGTGGAGTGTGGTTACGATTTGACTCACTGTTGGTCCCGCTTATGAGCTGGGCAAAATTAATGAAAATGAGAAACCATCAGATGATCTGCCATTCGATTTCCTTGGTGTGTCACGGCTGGCTTGGTGCTTGCTTAGTTTATCCTCTTAGATCACTCCTTGCACGAAGAGATGTGAGGGGCACACTTCGCAAAAGGTCTTCTACGAGTGCACTGGATGTACGAGCTACGTTCACGTCCGACTAGGTAATGAGGAAGAAAAGAAATCACTTCGAAGATACTAAATATTTTCACATCATGTAAGAACTAGGCACTGTTATGTCCCGAAGTTTTTTTATTTCGCAAAAAATAGCGTCTATTGTTCAGGCATTTCTTATTTGTACACAGGAGTTGTACTGTGGGAAAATTACCTCTTCTCCCGGCTTTTTTTATCAGCTAAATTCTTTCACTCACCAGACAGAGTTACATATGAGACAAACAACTCCTAGAAGAAAGTTTGTATATGGAACTCGAATGTACATTCAAACAGTCCATTTCTTTAAATATCCACATTCAAGTACACCAAAGATGCATTATATAATATGAGCATTAAAAAAAATCATCGTGGGATTTAAAGTATCACAAAGAGGGAGTATAAGGACGGCACAATTCACACACGACTTATTATTTTCATTTCTTTCTATCTAGAAATCTGAAGGAGTCCAAAGAAGAGCTCAGGAAGAGAAGAGAAACAGTTTCCAAATGCCCCCACCTCGGCCCCCTCCCCAAAAAGGCACTTGAGACGAGAATGCTCCAGGAAAGCACATCAGCTCTCCGAAAGACCAAAGCATGAGGATGTTGAGGCCTTTTTTTTCCTTTTTCCTTTTCCTACTTTCTCTCCTCGTTTATGGGGGAGGGGGCGGGGCAAGAAGGTGAGAGAACACAGCGACTTGACCAGAACAAGCGGAATGAGATGGTTAGCGAACAAGCTCTTCTTCTCAGCGGCAAAACAAGGCTCTTGAAGTCAGCTGATGGGCTACTTCGTTCCGCTCATGTGCTTCACGCTGGGAGCCGCCCATATGTTGCACGCATTTCTCGCCAAATGCACCACACGTGCTGCAGCTGGCCATGTGTGCCACGCGCTACGCCACTGCCTCACGTGCGTTACATGTGTTGCAGTTGCATGAGTGTATAGGCAGCCGCCAGCTCCTCGGGCTGTCGGAAGCACTGCTCGTCGCTGCCATCATCATCTGCAATGGTACCATGCCAGTGAGATAAGCAAGACGCGCTGAAGGTATAATGGAATTGATAAACTATATGATCATTAAAAAGATTATTAAAATGGTATGAAAATATTCATATGAATATTCATTTTCAGAACGATTATGAAAATGAGTGTTACACTACCATTGCCGTTTATTTCTTACAATATGAAATGCAACCAACTAACAATATTGTAAAAATAATAATGATAATGATAATAATGATTAATGAGAACCTGAAACGACAAGTTTCAAAGATAAAAGAAATGAAAATCGTATCGGAAAATAAATCCAGAAATGATACCAAATTATGAGAAGATAAAATCCGGAATGTATATAATTTGAGATGATTTAGTAACTTTAAAACGAGAAGGGATTTGACCTCTGACCCTACCAGAGGACCTGCTGTCGCCGCATATCGCGTGGGCGTTCCAGGCAGACAGGTGGAGGCTGCTGCTGGTGCTGGCCTGCGCCCCCGAGGCCCACGCCTCTGACCGACGGCGATACAGGACGACCGAAGCGGGTTCTTGAGACGTCGAGGCCTGGTGGAGCCATTCGACAGCTGGCTCTGTCGACCGCTGCCTCTTGGCGCCCGGCGAGTGGAGGTCCTCCTCGTTCAAAGAGTCGCTGAAGGATCTCTTCAGGGACTCCATCCTGCCATCCATCAGCAGTGGAGTCCTTCCGCACTTCACCCTGTGCTCGGCCTTGCCCTGGGAGACTTTCCTCGGCACCAGCACCGCGGTATCCTTCACGTGCTCAAAGGACGTGTTCCAGCGAGCCTGGATGTTGTCCTTGGGGCTTGACGTGCACAGCGGCAGCACGACAGGCTTGAGCGTCCCGGGCGAGGCGTAAGGATCGTGGGCGGCCCTGGATTCCTCTCCCAAGGGCGGGCTGGAGGCGGCGGGTGGCCTGACGACGCTTCCTTCGTCCTCGCGTCTTCCCGGGGATTCGAAGGAGTTGCTGAGGTAGCGGTGGAGCAGCGTCGTCTTGAACTTGGGCGTCACGGACACTTCCTCGCTCGTGTCCAAGGAGGAGGGTTCTGGAAGCCACAGGGAATTTAGTCGGCCTCCCCGCCAAGGATATTTGTCGAGGAAGATTTCTCAGGATTTGTCATTGATTGATAGACTTATCATAATAAGTTACAAGTTATCGCTGACAGGAATTACAGGGAAATCACCTTAGGAAATCTGATCCTGACCCAACGAGATAGAAACCAAATACGTTTGACTCGCCATAGAACAATAAAGAAAATGAACCCAAAGGTGATGTTAGCAAACCAGAATCTTAAAATAGAAACCTAAAAAATGACCCAAGACGATAAAACCAAACATCCAAATGATGGAATAACCCAGCCTTAAAAAAAAAGAAAAAAAAATCATTTTTTTTAATACGATAAAGAAAGATTGAAAAAATAATAATATATAAATAGACATAGAAAACTAAGTAAATGAATAAATAAATAAATATATAAATGAATAAGTATATAAATAAATTGACTGATAAATAAATAGATAGACAGAAAAGTAAATAGATACCTAGGCATATGGATGAATAATTAAAATAAAACAAAAATCCTTAAAACAAAAAATTCCTTAAAACCAAAAAATCCTTAAAACAAAAAATTCCTTGCAACAAAAAAATCCTTAAAACAAAAAAATCCTTAAAACAAAAAAATCCTTAAAACAAAAAAATCCTTAAAACAAAAAAATCCTTAAAACAAAAAAAAATCCTTAAAACAAAAAAATCCTTAAAACAAAAACCTCCTTACCTTGCGAGATGGGCGGGACCCACGTGTTGATAGCGTCCCCCGCCTCAATGGGCAATGGCTCCGACTTGCCCGTGATGACCGAGTTGTACACGCGGACCTTCTCCTCCCAGCACACGCCCAGACCCCGAGTTGCCTCACGAATCCTGCGCCTCATGTTGCCGAACCATTCGCTCACCTGAGGGGGTTAGAAGGGGTTTTATTTTTAGGTTTAGGGGTTTAATTTTTTTTTTTTTTTTTTTTTTTTTTTGGGGGGTGACTTTTGTTTTTTCTTTTTGTCTCTCTGGTTCTTTCTCTGGTTGTCTGTCTCTGTATATTTATTTATTTATCTGTCTATCTTCATTTTATGTTGGAAATGTTTTGGTTAATAGTTTTCTAAATATTTTTTTCTCTCTCTCTCTCTATCTATCTATCTATTCATCTATGTCTATCTCTCTCTCTCTCTCTCCCTCCCTCTCTCGCTCTCTCTCTCTCTCTCTCTTTCCCTCTTCCTCCCTCTCTCTCTGTCGCCCTTTTCTATATTATGGCAATACTTCCGTCATCCTTTTTTTTTTTATTAATTTCCATTTTACTGACAGCTGATAGAGGTCGTCCCACATGACACATAAATCACCTTTTGACACATCGAGAACCATCACTCAGAATTCCTTCGCCTCGTCGACGCTCAACCAGCTGGCCGGCGCTATTTTACATTTTCCTCTTCCACCTGCCATAGAGCGGTCCACCTGGCACGCCGAGGCTCTCCCTGGCATTCAGAAATCCACCTGGCATCTCTTCCTGGAGAGCCAAGACGCCCGCTTCTCCCCACAGAAATCTTCTCCGCTTCGGATCCTCTCAAAGAAATTATTGGCTGGATGTTTTTTCCTCTTGAAGAGCTCGAGTCTAGACGGAGGTGTTCGTCTGGCCAGGAATGCGTCGCCTTTGAGTCTTGGTGGAGCCATTTGCGATTTTTTTTTATTTTTCAGTTTTCTAATGATATGGTTGTATATATATATATATATACATACATACACGCATACACACACACATACACAAATACATATACATACACACACACACACACACACACACACACACACACACACACACACACACACACACACACACATATATATATATATATATATATATATATATATATATATATATATATATATATAACATGCATGTATGTATACATATGTATATATGCATATACATATATATACATATACATATATATATATATATATGTATATATATATATATATATATATATATATATATATATATATTTATATATATATGTATATATATATATATATATATATATATATATGTATGTATATATATATATATATATATATATATATATATATATATATATATATATATATATACATACTGGAAAGCCATCTAGAAGCACTGCACTTGATAATGTTTGTGAAGTGACTGTTAGGATGCCAGTGCATACATGTTTAACAATACACATTTCATAATACCATAGAAGAGCACCTGCGTGTGTTGATTCACGGCATGGCCTCCCCTACAGCCAAGCGTCACGGGCGAATCCCTTCCACGGCCGCAGCCTCGCCCGTGGCAGCGGCGGCGTCGCGGGCTGCCCTGCGGCGGCGCCCGACCGTGGGTGAGTCTGCGGCGCGCGTGGCCTGGCACCCGCGGCGGCGGAGGGGCGGCCGGGCGGTGCGGCGGGAGCGGCCGGTGGCGTACTCACCGTGTCTGGCAGTGGGGGCGAGGGCAGCGTGCCAACAGCCATAGTATTGGCACCCGGGCCACAGCGCCGCACTGCCATCACGTTGACTAGCCCATGATTCATGCCCGCGTAGGGTCGGCCCTCACCTCAGCCGTGACCTGCGCCCGGCCTACCACGTGGCGCTGGCGGTCGCGTATACGCCCTGGGCGGTCGCTCGGGAGGGGGCGCCGTGCCTGCAGGCGAACCGCTGGGCGGCGGCGGTTTCATGCTCTATGTACACGCGCGCAGAGACGTACATATACTATAGTTAGGACTTACGTACATACGTAATTGCTCTACTTATCTACCGTGTATAATTACTAACAATTTCAGCATGCCACCGGCTCCACGATAACCGCCAAGCTAGAAACACACACACACACGCGCGCGCACACACACTCACACTCACT
>NC_091552.1:39649046-39661546 GCF_042767895.1 Penaeus vannamei
CCAGGTGTGTCAGTATCACGTGAGCCACTGGGGGAAGCGGCCCAGGAAATGAAGCGCAAAGACTGAGAATTTCTTTCTGTTCCTTCAATGAATGGCTTGGAAGACCCCGCGAGCCAAGACTTGAGCATAAAAAAAAAATAACGTGGTGATGCTTGCAAATGTTTTGATTGTTGCTTTTGTTATGTGGAAACAATTTATGCGGGTGTGACATGCGTGCATACATACACGTGCACAAAATAAGAGGTAAATGAATATATAGAAATAGGTAGGTAGATAGATAGAGAGAGAATGGGAGAGAGAGAGAGAGAGAGAGACTGTGAGAGAAAGAGAGAGATAGAGAATGGGAGAGAGAGAGACAGAGAGAGAGAGAGAAAGAGAGAGAGATAGAGAGAGAGAGAGAGGAGGAGAGAGAGAGAGAGAGAGAGAGAGAGACAGACAGACAGACAGACAGACAGACAGAGAGAGAGAGAGAGAGGGAGAGAGAGAGAAACAGGCACAGAGAGAGAGAGAGAAAAAGAGACAGTTGAGGGTGTGACAAAAATGGTAAACGGCAGGAGAAAGAGAGAGAGGAGCGAAAAGAAGACTGGGAAAATGGATAGGGAGAGGGTGCGACAGAAGAGTAAACGAGAGGAGAAAAAGAGGGGCCGGGGAGAAAGGAAGACAGAGAAGGAGACAGAGAGGAAACCGAATAACAGAGAGGGAGAGAGAGATAATGACTACATATACCGTCATCTACATGCATGTATAGTACATAAATCACACATATGTTAAAGAACACGTTTTCCTTCCATATACGTACAATATACATAAAAATAAGAATAAAAATATAAGAAAATTATAAAAAAAACATGAACGTATTTCTACGCAGAGACACAACATTAACATTCTATCTTTTTTTACACATTAGTGAATTCAGACTGTGAACACCAGAACACACACCCGCTTTGCCATTGCGCTGTGGCAAGTGTCCAAGTCCGTGACACATAAATTCACTCTTTCATCGCAATTCAGGGTTTCGAATGACACGTCTCGCCGCCACAAACGGAGCCCGTGAACTGACCTTTGCACTCTGACCTATGACACACAGTTCCTCGTAGAAAAAGGCTGTTATTTCTTTAGTTGTCTTTGATGATATAATTTGATTTGTTAGTGATTAAGGTTTAATGTATATTTTTTTCTGATTATTCGATTTTTCTACCTTTGATACTGCTCTATTGTGATCTTAAAGGCAAATTGGGAAACTTGATATGAAATATTATCAAAAGGCTTTTAATCCTCACGCACACATACCCTACACGACAGCTGTTACTGGAATCTATACCGAATGCACATCATAAAACATTAAAATATTCACTTCCATCACATACCAGACACTTCATACGCGACAAGCCCCTCCTTATAACACCCGAACACTAAAATCGTCACTTGCATAACTAACAAACAAACACCATACGCCACAACCATTCACAAGGATAAACAACCAACCACACATCCTCCAGCAAGCCAACAGTACTTAAAATCTTAAAATAACTACCCAGCAACACTACCATCCTTTACACTGACTACCGAACACACAGCCTCCAACAAATTAACCCTGTACTTAATAAAAATGACTTTCCAACACTACCATCACTTATAAAGCGACCAGTACTTATAATAAAGATCTAACACTACCATCACTTGTACTAATTACCGAACACACATCCTACAAAACAACCAGGTCTTAAAATATCTATCTACACAACACTACCATCACTAACCAGCATCCAGCACTTACAATAAATATCTAACACTACCATCACTTGTACTAACTACCGAACACACATCCTACAAAACCACTAGTCCTTAAAATAACTACACAACGCTACCAACACACACTAACTACCAAACAAGCCAACCAGTACATAGAACACTACCCAACATAACTACCACCACGTACACTAACAACCAAACAAACCAACCAGTACACAGAATACTACCCAACAACACGACCACCACGAACTCACGAACACACACGTCCCACACAACACTCTTACCTGGTTCCTCGTCATGTTGGTGCGGCTCGCCAGCTGGTCCTTCTGTTCCTTCGACGGGTACGGGTGAGTGAAGTGGGTCACGAACCATCTGCCAAGGTGGTAACTGCGCGCTTTCAGGAACTCGCGGCTCCTTCGCTCTCTCGTCAGGAGGAACTGCCTGTAGGAGGGAAGGAGGAGGAGAAAATGAAGCTATGGTAGTAGTAATGACTGTCTACAGGAACTGTCTGTAGGAGGGATAATGAAGTCATGGTAGAGGTAATGATACTGATTCAATAGCAATAGTGATATGGATATTAATGATCGTCATCCAGCTGGCAGCAGTAGTAATAATGCTGGCAATAATGATGATAATGAGTGTTGATGATGCTGATCATAATGATACTGATAACAACAATACCAATTCAATGATAATACTAATGAGTGTTAGTTAATTAGAACCAGAGTGATAATAATAGTAATAAAACAATGATAGCAATAATGAAATTTATGATAACAGTTTCAGTGATGATGATTATGAAACTATCATTTGTGATGACATCAATGTAAATAACGGTGATCATGTGAATAATCATCAGTGTGATAAAGATAGTTAATATAGATATTGAAAAAGAAAAAAATATATATGCTAATAAAGGTAATGACGGATCAACGACAATAATAATGATGATGACAACAATAATAATAACAACAATGATATGATAACAGTAACAATGATACTAATGATAATAATAATACTAGTAGAAGTAGTAGTAACAATAATAATAATGATAATAATAACAATAATAATATATACGAAAATGATAGCGATGACGAAAAAGAAAAATGAAAATAACATTAAAAGTAACGATAACAAAAAATAAGGATAATGAAAATGTTAATCATTAGAATGATAGTAAAAATAACAACATTAATAGTAACAACAATAATAATAAAACTAACAATAATAATGATAGTAATGGCAATAATCATAGTGATGATAACGAGTATGAAGATGATAACACTAGTAGTAATAATAATAATCATGATCACTACTGTCATCATCATTATCATTATTATCATTACCATCATCATTATTAGCATTTGCATTAATATATAAATTACAAAAAAAAAAAACAATAATAGTAATAATGATTATGATAATACTAATAATGATACAAATACTAATAATGATAATGATAAAGACATTATTAATCACTATATTAATAATGATGAAAATGCTATAAGTAATGATAATAAAAAAGGCAAACTTGATTATGATAATAATACTAATATTAGTAGTAGCGGTAATAATTTTATTGAAAATAGTAATGATAATAGTAATAATAATGATAGTAATAATAATAATAATCATGATAATAAAACAGTAATGATAATAACGATAATAATGATGATGATGATAGCGATGATAATGATAACAATAATGATAATCATGATAATGATAATGATAATCATTACAACTTTAATGATAATACTTATAATGATCATGATAATCACCGCAGAAATAGTAACAAAAATTTATACATGGGAATGAAAAAGCAGTTTTGATATCAATTGCAATGATAAGAGCAAAAAAGAAAAATGGATTTGTTGTTCTCTTTTGTAGCTCGTTTTGAAGGTCAGACAAACTACTGTTCGATCGACCTTTAATTAAGCTATTATTATTATTATCATTATTAGTCATCATTATTGTTATTGTTTTTTTAATTATCATCATTATCATTATCATCATTTTCATTATCATTATCATTATCATTATCATTGTCAGTATTATTATAATTATTATTATCATTGTCAGTATTATTATAATTATTATTATCATTATTATTATCATTATTATTATTATTATCATTATTTTTATCATTATCGTTGTTATTATCATCATTGTTAGTATCATCATCATCATCATTTTTATCATTGTCAAAAGAAAAGTAATCATAATAAAAACAACAACAATGTTGATAATGATAAAGATAGTTGTGATTATAATAATGTTGATAATGATAAAGGTGATGATAACGATAATGATGATGAGGAAGAGGATAATGATGGTGATTATTATAATTATGATAATGATGATCACGATAGTAATTAAAAACAATACAATAATGATAACAAAGATTATGACGACTACTAAGATGATAAGGTGATAATGACGATGATTACGACCATGATAATGATAATGATAATAATGATTCTAATAATAATAAAACTAAAAACAATAAAATAATAATGTAGGATAAAACGCCCTTATTTTCTACCGATTAAACTCTAATTACTCTGCAACATAAAATTACAGAAACCATCTCGACATTTTGGCGCGCGTTCACAAGGTCGGGCCGGCTGCGTTCACAAGCACTGGCCTCGTTCACTGGCTAAAACGTTGCTTATTCGTAACTGATCTGTTTATTGGTTTAATTCAACTCTCCCGCAATATTATTAATCCGGCCGAGATGCTTATCTAAATAATCATATCAACAAAAAGGAGAGACGTGTATCTAAACTAATATTAATAAGGAGGAAATCACACATCAATTGATCCGACCCAAAATATACACGAGGGGTTATTTTCACCGCGACAGCTCGTGTGCCTCGGGTAATAACACCGCGGGAGAAATTCGAAGCGAGCCAAAGAACTAAGAATATAATCGCTTAAATAATGGTTATAATTCAGGCCATCTTGCGCGGGTCATAGAAGAATGAATGCGGAGTGTGGAGATGATACATATTATCAGACAATCTCGCTCTGTAATATTGGCGTCGTTGCTTACATAATTCTCCCCCCCCCCCCCCCCGAGTCTTTCAAGGAGGAATTTTCGGCAAAGAAGCCAACATATCTGCAATCTGACTCTCTCTAAGTTTAAGCTTAAGTTTAAAAATAAAGTTTAAAACAGCGACTTAAATGCAAAACATGCACCGCCGGTTCATTCATGATATAAATTCTGGCAGTGAACCGGGGTTCAGTCTGAAACGAAGAGAAACGTGTCACTTATTTTCCTTTTCTTTTTGTCTGGCTTTTTTTAAATGCTAAATATGGAACTCTTTAGATATTCGCGGACAGATGGAAGAAAAAGGGAATATATATATAAGCATACATACACACACGTACACACACACAAATACACATATGAAACATACACTACGGGCGTACACAGACTATGATTTTTTTTTTTTTTTTACTTTTATGCTTCGTGTTTTAGTGAAATTACTTGAGTGTGCATACTAATTTGTGCATATATTCTTACTTTTTCTTCTTTTAAAAGCGTTATAGGTAAATCGTTTCAACTCTCCGAATAATTATATGTACAATTATAGATATGCATATATTTGATCTACCATTGTGTGTCTTAGCTCTTTTAACCGCAATTGGGTGCAAGTTTATATCTACGAAATATCTGAAATACCCTTAATGCAGTTCTTGTGCCCTCTGAGTCGTCAAATTGCAGATATGAAATTTATACTGTTTTATTCTAGAAGTTTTTTTATGATCAATTTTTTTTCGTGTTATAACATTTGTGTAATATTGGAGAAAGACTTCCAACGCCCTTATTTCTTAAGGAAGCAACGAGACCGTGTTTACAAACCATTCGAGGACTTACCTGTAGCTGCGAGGACGGAGGCGCTGCGTCGCCCTCACGCCGTCGCGGGGGACGTCGCCCTCGTCGTCCTTCCTGTCGGCGTCGAGGTCCTCTTCCCCGTCGCTCCTGTCGTGGCCCGAGGTCTCTTGGCTCTCGCGCACCCTCGAGTACTCATCTTCTTCTTGCAACAAGCTAGGGCGCTTGCAGAACGGATTTTCACTTGCATGGGAAGCTCTGCTAACACTGGCCGTGTGTTCAGGTACTCTGGTGTGAGCGTGTTCTGGGGCGACCGCCGCGCGGATGACTAGATTGGGATTCTCTGGACTAGCGTTGCTCAGCCCGGCCTCTCCTTCGCCCTCCTTGCCCGCTCCCGGGCCGGCCTTCTCGCCCTCTTTCTCCCACGCTGCTTGCTCGTACGCGTCGCTGCTCCGCGCGCCGACCTCCCCCTCCTCGTCCTCCGTCTCCACGATGTCCGAGATGGGCCACGCCTCGTGCCTGCTGCCGTCGCCGCGCCTGCCTCCGCTGCCGCTCTCGTCGTCGCCTTCGTCGTCCTCGTCCGAGAAGGGGAATTCGAGTGCCACCTGCGAGGGCGACGTGATGTCGGGCTTGGCTTCTGGCGTGGCGCACGTGGCCGGCGCGGCCCTCTCTCCTTTCCACTTATATTCATCTTTGTCCTTTTTCCACCCAACGTCACGTCTCTCCTTTTTCCACTTGTAACTATTTTCCTTCTTCCATTTAACTTCACTGTACGCTTTATTCCACTTGTGTTTATCGAAATCTCTCTTCCACTTGCCTCCTGCAGTGTCCTTTTTCCAGTCACTCTCATCCTTGTCATCCCTCCTCCATTCGTCACAGATTTTCCATTTGCATTCCTTGTAACTCTCCTCGAAGCCAAAGGCGCTCTTCCTCTCCTTGGCCTTGTCATCCTGCTGCTGCCTCTGCTTCCGCTGCTGCTGCTTGCTCTCGAACGCGTCGCCGCAGCTGTTCCTCCCGGCGCCCCCCGCGCCGACGGGTCCTCCCGGCGCAGTGTCGGAGCGCGCCAGCGAAAGGCGGGGGTGCTGCGGGAGCTGCAGCGCCGCCGCCGCTCCTGGGGGCAGGATCTTCTTAAAGTGTCGGTGAGGGCTGCACGGCCGCGCAGGAGGAGGAGGCGGCGGCGTCTCGGAGGACCCAAGCGAAGATCCTAGACCCACGCGCGGGGGCTCGGGAGAGGCGCAGGCGCGGGGGTTGAAGAGCTGGTCATGGGCGCCGAGGGAGGACGGGCTGACATGGGCGGCGCACGGGAGGTGGTGATGGTGGTGGTGGTGGTGCAAGGCAAGGGAGGGGGACGTGGCGTGGGCGGCGGAGAAGGGGCGGTGGCGGGCGGAGAAGCTCTGGTGGTGCGAGGGGCTGAAGAGGCTGGCGGTGGTGACCGACTCCCCCGGGGCGGCTCCGTGGGGGGGGCGCACGAAGGCACGGATCGGCCCCATGACTCGCTCACATGGCGCTCGCGACGAAACGGTTAACCTACTGTTCTCTACCAGTCATATCACTGTCACACGTGTTATATTCAGCAGCAAAGGCACTTTCAGAAGCTAATAAGCATAATCTCACTTTCTAACTCTTTGGTTGCAGGTCAGGTCAGGTCACAGCTCCTTCCAGCCAGGTCAGCGCGGAAGGAGCCCTTCAGTGTCGCCGCATACTGGCGCGGACAAGCGCTGGACCCTTGGACCTGCGGCGGAAATATTTGGGATTAGCAACATGGACACAGAGGGTTTAGTATGCCAGGCCTGAGGCGACAAGAGTGTGTTGGGGACAGTGTATGCGCTTTGGTTGTTGCTGAATGTGCAAAGGCGATTTTGTGCAGGATAACGTATATCAGAAAAGAACATTGTATACGAAAGTTGAGCATAGTAGTAGTGTTTCTACTGCCTGTGCATCAACACCGCAGTGCATTTTGCCATTCAGTATACCGAAGATTTTGATAAAACAACAACCTGAATGCATTATTAGAATATGATGAAACAAGTCTGATATATTTGAAAGAACGTGTGTGTGTGCTACGAGGGATACAGCCTCTGTACGTGTGGACCCTGTGACCTTGATGATGCGTTTCACTTCTTACTCTTCAGATAATGTTTGAAGTATGTTTATGTGTGTATTCCCACGCAAAGATGTGTGATATGTGTGATGCACTGACCTCATTACATATACAAATCATATTGACCTATGAAACAGCACCCAAGCAGATGATTCGCTCGAGTGCCATCGCGCCAGCCCCCGGGCGGCGAACGAGCCAAAGCAACGCGAAACAGAAGGGGCTTTATCGCTTTCTCGTTCGGCGATTTCTGACACTAATAAGGCCACTGATTACACGTCACCGAAGGCATTGCGAACCGCGGACGTCATCGCCCTTCCCTGCTGTGCGAACTGAGGGCATCGCGAACACTGCCTCTTATCCAATGCCTAGATATACTTATCCAGAATCGGGTTTGGGGGTTCCAGAAGGAGGGGCAGTGCCAGGGGGGGGGGGGGGCACAGGTGGCGTTAGTGTCCGCGGCCCCACCTCGGGTGCCGTGCCCAGGGTAGCCACACTGTGCCTCCCGCTCCTGCCGGCCACAGCACGGACCCCAACACCCTCCGTGGGCGTGGGAGGCCCATGCCCGCACCCGGTGGTAGGAAAGGCGTGAGGGTATGCGGTATACTCACTATCGGGCGGTGGGTGGTGTGGGCGCGCGGGTGGTGGTATGTGCCATGCCGGTGCCGCGCGTGCAGGTCCCGGCGGGCCCTCACACAGTGCCAAGGGCTACTAGGCACCGTTAGGCCCGCACAACCCGCTCGTCCGGAGGTACGGGCACCTGCTCGGGGCTGATTGGCCGCCGGGGCGCTCGGGGCGGGGCCTCGCGGGCGCACGTGTGGCATTGGCTACCTCCCGGCCGCCATTTCCTGCCGAACAGGTACGAGGAGCACACCTCTCGCCACGACGCGCCGCCAGATCACTGCCGACGGGCTTATTATGGCCGCCATTTTGACACCACCCCGCGAGGAGACTTAATGATTCCGACTGACCTCGGCGGGAACACCCCCGGGGCCGCTGGCATCCCGGAAGCAAATCATATAAGTCAACAGCTGGAGAGGCGGCATCCCACCTGGCCGGAGTGACCCGCCATCTTGTAAGGCGGCTGACCAGCGCCGTCCTATCAGTCATGTGGCTTAGCACTGTCTACACGAGTCATGAACAAAAGCTCTGGACATTCCGTTCGAAACATCGGTCCATCGTGCATAACTATTTCCATACTTGGCACGGTGCCAACATGTAAATCCCAAGCTCATTTTTCCCCAAAACACAACTCTCCCTCATAGAAAAAAGTAATAACCCATAACAACACAACCCTATCACAACAACCCCCTCATTTCACACGAAGAATAACTCGGCATCGCAAACGATCGACGTCAAACGATACTAGTATTAATACATGATACGCTATCCCGCCCTGTGGTCAGGCGGTGGAGCCATCTGTCGGCAGGTGCCTTGATCACACACAGTATCCACATACCTGAACACCAAATATAACACACAGCGCTTGCGGGACATGGTCTACAACCCTTCGCCTGGCTAGGTTATCAGAAAAAGATTATTCTACAAATTGTTTTTTTGAAGGGGTTGTAGGTGTCTGATTGAGGAAAATTGCGGTATTTTTAGTTACTGCAGAAGGGCTGAGAGCATAGGCCTACATATATATTTTTTTTCTTCTCCTTTTTTGCATTCCATTCCATTTACTTGCATCTTCATTGTTAGAAGATATACCCTAACATTCTTACATCAGTGTAGTCATCATTAAAAAAAGAATGATCATTACCCTACAATGGTGAGGGTAATGAGCAACATATAATGATGTTTTGATGCTATAGTGTAATCAGTAGGACTAATAACATAGAAGACAAATAACAATATTTTTTATTATAAAAAAGAAATGCAATACTTCATCATCACCATCATCATCACCACCACAACCACCATCATCATCTTCAGCATCATCATCACCACCACCATCATCATTATCCTCATCATCATCATCACAGTCATCATCACCACCTCAATCATCATCACACCATTACGATCACCACCATCATTATCATCGTAGTCATCATCATCATTATTTTCATCATGGCTGTTGTTCAGACATTATTATTATTATTATTATTATTATTATTATTATTATTATTATTATTATTATTATTATTATTATTATCATTATTATTATTATTATCATTATCATTATCATTATTGTTATCATTATCATTATCATTATCATTATCATTATTATCATTATTGTTGTTGTTGTTATTATTATCATCATCATCATCATCATCATCATCATCATCATCATCATCATCATCATCATCGTCGTCATCATCATCATCATCATCATCATCATCATCATCATCATCATCGTCGTCGTCATCATCATCATCATCATCATCATCATCATCATCATCATCATCATCATCATCATCATCATCATCATCATCATCATCATCATCATCACCATCACCATCACCATCATCATCATCATCATCATCATCATCATCATCATTAGCATCATCATCCTTATTATCATGATTTCTATTATTATTATTATTATTTTATTATTATTTTTTATCATTATTATTATTACTTTTGTCGTTGTTCTTGATATTAATATTATCATTGTCTTTATCATTGTCAAAATTTTTATTATTAACAATTATTATTATTATTACTGTTTTCATTATCATCATAATTATTATCATTATCGTTATTGTCATTATTATTATTATCAATACTATTATTACTATTGATAATATTGTTTTCGCTATAATCATTGTCCTTATTAATATCAAAATTATCATTATCAATATTAGTGGTAGTATAATCATGATTATTGTCATTATTATCACCATTATCATTATCATTATTATTGTTATCATTACTATCATCAGCCTTATCATTTTAGCGATTACTCTTATCATCATCATTATTATCATTTGTTATCGTTAGTATTGTTATCATTATAATATTTGTTATTGTTGTTATCATTATTATCAATATCATTATCACTATTGTTATCATTATTGTTATTATTATTATTATCATTATTATTATTATTATTATTGTTTATTGTTATTATTATCATTATCATTAGTTTTGTTATTATTATTGATATCATCATCATTATCATCATTATTATAATTATATTCATCATTATCATTATCATCATCCCCATCCTTATAATCATTGTTACTGATATCATCATTATCATTATTACTGTCATTATCCTAATCATTGCTACTATCATCATGAATAGTATTACTTTGTCATTATCATCATTATTTTAAAAAATATTACTTTTATCTTTTTAGTACTAGTTGTTGTAGTCGTAGAAGTATCATTATCATAAATGTTTTTCATTTTGTTAGTATAGCATTCTATTTTTATTATTCTTACCATATTCATTACCGGTATTATTGTCATCATTATCATTATTATAAAGATTATTATTGTTATTATAGTTTTTATTCTCTTTTATCATTTTTATCATTGTTATTGTTGTTGTTTTTATAATCATTATTATTATTGCTGTCATTATTATCATCCTTTTTGTCATCATTGTTATCATTAATATTATTATCATTATAATTATTTTTATCATTATTGTTGTTGTTATTACTTCTACCGTCATTATTATTATTATCATTATTGTTATTATTATTATTATTATTATTATTATTATCATTATTATTATTATTATTATTATTATTATTATTATTATCATTATTATTATTATTATTATTATCATTATTATTATTATTATTATTATCATTATTATTATCATTATTATCATTATCATCATTATCATTATTATTATCATAATTATTATCATTCTTATCTTTATTATTATTGTTATTAACATTAGTATTAGTATTATCATCATCATCATTATCATTAGTATCATTAATTTTTATAATTCTTGTTATCGTTATCTTTACTATTATTATTATTGTTATTATCATTAGCATATTTTTTTTATTATCATTGTTATAGTTATTATCATCATTTTTATAATTATCCCTAGCATCAGAATTATTGTTATTATATTATTACTATCAATATTATTACTATTGTTATTATACTTATTATCCTTATTATTACCATTATTGTTGTAATCATTATCATTATTTTTATCTTTATTTTTTGTTCTTATCAAAACCTTATCCTGCTTATCACCATCATCACCGTCATGATCATTGTCACTATCATTTTCACTATCCTCCTACTCCTTTTCTTGTTCTTCGTCTTCTTCTTTTTCCTTCTCTTCCCTCCCCCCTCCTACTCCTACTCCTTATCTCCCCCCCTTCTACTCCTAATTCTCCTCTTCCTCTTCCTTCTCCTCTTCCTAATCCTCCTAATCCTCTTCCTTGTCCTCTTCCTCCTTCTCTTCATCTTCCACCTTCTCCTCTTCCTCATCTTCCCCCTCCTCCTCCTACTCCATCTCCTTCTCCTCCTCCCCCTCCCCTCTCTTCCTCCTCCACCTCATTATCACTCCCACTGCCATCATCAATATCGTCATTGTTGATACTGATGTTATTATCACACTCGTCATATTCATCATCATCATCATTAATCATCATTGCTATCATTGTCATTATTACCATTAGCATTACGATAATCAATGATATTAAATTACCTTGTCTATTATCATCATCACTATTAATTATTCATTAATATCATTATCATTATCAGCAATATATTTTTATCAGTATCATTATTGCTCTCATTATCATCATCACTGTTATCAATATTTCATTATCAGTATTATTGTTGTCATTGATATTACTATATTATCATTATTGTCATCACAAATTCTATTAT
>NC_091552.1:39671546-39679046 GCF_042767895.1 Penaeus vannamei
TCATTATCCATTATGATCAGTGGTTTAGGATAATGAAATCAACAACTTGAAGGTATATATAAATATATATATATATATATATATATATATATATATATATATATATATATATATATATATATATATATATATATATAAAATGAAAAGAGGACCTGAGAAAAATTTGAGAACAGGATTTCCAACTGCCATATCCAAAACCAACGATTAGTATATGGCAGCTGATTAAAGAATCTTTTCACAAGCAAATGAAAACAGTTTATCAGTTGTACCCTTTGATGGAATACACACCGAGAAATAGAACAGGAAATTAATCTGGTAATTATATCTATCACTGAATTAGAAAGTGTGTTTGTATATGTTCCTGTATGTGTATATATATACGAATATGGTGCGAGTGTTTTAGTAGTGTGTACATGTGTATGCGTTTACGTGTGTGTGTGTGGTTGTGTGTGGTTGTGTGTGTGTGAGTGTGTTTAAGTGACATGCATGTGGATACTAATGCCTGAACAAATATCACATTAAACGCGACATACGATACACCCTTATCACAACCGCCCATTCCCAGCCTCCCCCTACCTACCCCCCTACCCCCGACCCCATCAACACAAACGCAATTACAAATCCGAGTCGTCCAGCGCCTGCCTGTCAGTCACGCCCCGGCGACCAGCGCGTGGGGTCGGCCAGCCCAGCGACCCGACTGCCGGCCGAGCAGAGGAGACATGTTGAATTGCGGCGAGGCGACAACCAGGCTGTTATTTAACACTTCAGGATGAGAGAGGAGAAAGATGTGGCAATGTGGAGCGCCGTCCTGTTACTACAGCGCCAGTAGCGGGGGTTGTAGATGTCGCCTGTCAGCTGCGCGCCGTTTGGTCTGATAACATTTTCATCTTTTCGATTCGTAACTAACAATATATATATTTTTTCTCGATTTCCAACACAGGGATATCTAATTTCAAAATACAGTATCTAAAATCCCAGGAAAATGATGCAAAATACAGATGAAGCGGCAGCGCGGAGATAATATTTCTATCAGCGGCCGTTATCTCTGAAGAAGCCGGCTCGCCGCCATCATCGGGCGAGGCGGCCATGACGGTTGGAGAGGAAGCCGGCACAAAACATTTTTTTCTCTCTCTTATTTCTGGAGTTTCCTTTGATGCTTATTATATTTGCATAATTAATTCGTTATCATTTTGCTTTTGATATTATTGTTTTGCATGTGTTTGTTGTATTCTTTATATGTTTTAGGGTATCACAAGAAAATTTGAAAAGGTCCGTTTGAGATTTTTTCAGGCTTTCCGGGTTCGAAATGTATGATTTTTTTTCAGCATGAACTTCCCTCATAAATGCCTTAAACTATGTAAATTATTCTCGAAATTTATATTAATAATCACAAAGCACAGGCCCAGGAAGAATTTTATTACTATAGTTGTTTTCGT
Organism: Penaeus vannamei; assembly: GCF_042767895.1. NCBI lineage: Eukaryota > Metazoa > Arthropoda > Malacostraca > Decapoda > Penaeidae > Penaeus > Penaeus vannamei. The sequence goes on from NC_091552.1 coordinate 39,672,983, forward strand.
TTGTTTAATTTATCTAAATAATATAGAGGTTATTAGGATCGCAAAAATAAAAGATACAAATTTTAAAAAAGTGTTGTACTTTCCATTCTCTTTCATTTTCTTGAATTTAAAGATTTTCTCGGCCTTTAGAATCTTAATTTGTATAGCCACACCTTTTTCTCTTGGGAAAAAGGAAAGAAAAATATCTATCTCTGTCTATTTATCTATCTATCTGTCTATCTATCTATCTTTATATATGTATATATATATACATATAAACATAAACACAGTTACACAAAAAAGAAAATTAAAATTCTCATTGTGGCTATTTTCATTTTCATGTGTGTGTGTGTGTGAATGTGTGTGTATACATTATACACACACACACACACACACACACACACACACACACAGACACACACACACACACACACACACACACACACACACACACACACACACACACACACACACACACACACACACACACACACACACACACACACACACACACACACACACACACACACACACACACATATATATATATATATATATATATATATATATATATATATATATATATATATATATATATTCTAGAACATTGTGTCTTTTTAGGTTTTGACATCACTAATCATTATTCATGAAATCTATCACTGTGTAGATATTGTCACGTAAATATGCTAGTAGCTGTAATAATACTAATGATGCAAATGATGATTACGTTAATGATAATGATAACAATAATAACAATAATGTTAACAACTGCTAATATTGCTACTGGTGATGTCAAAGATAAGAATTATGATACTAATATTCGCATTAACGGTAATGGTAATGGTAAGATAATAATTATGATCATTATAAGATTAATGACAATGTAAATAATAATATTAATAATGATAATGATAACAATGGCAGTAATGACATTCATAATGACAATACCAATAGTGATGACAATAATGATGATAATGATAATGGTAGTAATGGTGAGGATAATAATGATAATGATAACAATAACAATCAAATGATATTTTTTTCAAATCTGGCTTATAGTAATACAACAAATACTAATGTTAATGATAAAAGAAATGATAACGATAATGATTGATATGATAATGATGATTGATAGTGGGAATGAAAATAACAATAATAAACATGATGATAATAATAACAACAACAATTATAAAAAACATAAATAATGGGAATATGAATATGAGTAACAGAAATGAAAACGATATAAGATAAGAATAAGTGATGATAAAGATAAATAGGATATTGGTGATATGAATGATACAAAGGATAATGATTATAATGATTATGTTAATTATGATTAAAATAATGATGATAATGACAATCATGATAATGATAACAGTAATGTTAATAACAACAGTAGTTAGGATGATAATACTACTTATAATAAGGATGATAATCATTATGATGAAGATAATGATAATAAAAATAATAATGATAACAAAGATGATAATGATAATGTTAATAATGATAGTGAAATTTATAGTAAAAATAATGATAATATCATTGATAATGATTATCATTATTACCGTTATTATTATTATAATGATAATGATAACAATATTAACAGGAATGACAATGATGATGATAATAATGATGACGATGATGATAATGTTATCAATAATAGTAATGATAATAATGAAAGCAATAGTAATGATAATGATAATAATGATAACAATAATATTGATAATGATAATAATAATTATAATAATGATTATAATGATAACAAAAATAATGATAATAACAATAATAATGATAATAACAATAATAATGATAATAACAATAATAATGATAGATGATGATGAGTATGATAATGATAATAATATTAATGATGATAATAATAATAAAGATAATAATAATTGTTCTGAAAATAGTGACAGTATTAACTAAAATGACCATAATAACCGTAATGATGATAAAGATAAAAAAAGAAAGAGATTATGATAACGGTGATAGTAATGATTATGATAAGGATCATAATAATTTGGTTGATGATAATAGAAATAATGATACTAATAATGATTATAATGATAATGATAATAATAATAGTAAAATAATGATAATAATCATAACAATAAGGATGATAAAGATTATAATAATAACAACATTTAGAATGATGATAATAGTAATAATGATAATAGCAATAATGATAATAATAAAGATGACAATAATAACAATGATAATGATAATGATAATAATGATGATAATAGTAAAAATAATGATTATAACAATGATGATATTGATGATAATGATACTACTACTAATAATAATAATAATAACAATAATAATGATAATGACGATAATAATTATATTAATAGAAGTAATAATGATAACGATAATAATTACAATAATAATGATATCGATAATGATGATAATGGTAACAATAAGAACATTCATATGCTTGATGATAATATCAGCAAGAACTAAACACAACAACAACAACAATGATGATAATAATAATAATAATAACGATGATGATACTACTACTACTACTACTGCTACTACTACTACTACTACTACTACTAATAATAATAATAATAATAATAATAATGATAATAACAATAATAATAATAACAACAATAATAATGATAATAATAATAATAATAATAATAATAATAATAATAATAATGATAATAATAATAATAATAATAATAATAATAATAATAATAATAATGATAACAATTATCATAACAATAATAATATCAAAGATGAAGATGATGTTAATAATCATGATAATGATAACAATGATAACGAAAATACTAATCGTACTAACAGATAATGAACAATAGTGACAACAACAGAGTAACCAGCAATTATAATTGAATATGATGACGAAAAATATAAATGGACGAAAAATAATGATGATTATATCAGCTATATTAAAACCAACACAACAGCAAAAATAACAGTAATGAAATTGTTAATCATAGGACTATCATCATTATCATTGTTACCATTATCATTATTATTACTGTTAGTAGTAGCAGCCGTAGTTGTAGAGTAAGATAGAACTCAACCTGGGATATAGAAAGGTCTCCCCATGTTTTTTTTTTTCAATCTTTCTTTGTTTCGTTTTTTTTTCTCTCCCTCTCTTTATTTCTTTCTCTCTCTCTTTCTTTTTTTTTCTTTCGTTCTTTCTTTCTCGCTTTCTTTCTTTCTTTCTTTCGTTCGTTCTTTCTTTCTCGCTTTCTTTCTTTCTTTCTCTCTCGCTTTCTTTGTTTGTTTCTTTCTCTGTTTCTTTCTTTCTCTCTCTTTTTCTTTCTTTCTATCTATCTTTCTTTCTTTCTCTCTCGCTTTCTTTCTTTCCTTCTATCTTTATCTCTTTCTCTCTCTTTCTTTCTTTCTCTCTTCCTTTCTTTCTTTTTGTCTCTCTCTCTTTCTTTATCTCTGTCTCTCTCTCTTTCTTTCTTTCTTTCTTTCTTGTTATTTCATGTAAATCAGCTGATCAGGTTTCAATTCCGTGTATTAATAATTGTTAGAAAACGTGACACATTTCTTTTTCTGTTTTTCTTGTCAATATATTATTAATATCAGGGATTCGTATGTATTTTACGTCAATTCAGTGGTTATAGATAGTGGCTATGATGACTTATGATTGTTATACATTATGATTATGACATCAAGTCGAAGTTGTAAGTGAAAGAAAGTTTGGTTATTCATATTTGTTGTTTGTGGTACAAGGTTTACCACACGGGAAGGAAAAGGGCTTAGTGGGGGGCCGTTAGATAGATAAATAGATAGACAGATATGTATTTATATATATTTCTTCTTGTTCTTTTTCTTCTTCATCTAGTTCTTTGCTTTTTTTCTTCTTTCTTTTTTTCTTTTCTTCTTCCTCTTCTTTTCTTCTTCCTCTTCTTTTCTTTTCTTTTTCTTATCTCTTTCTTCTTTCCTTTTCAGGAGGACGGGTTCGGGGGGGGGGGGGCAATTCAGTTAAACGGAGCGTAATCTAGGTCATCCTTGGGTAATTTATCAAAAGTTATCCTATCTTAACCTACAAATATCTTAATAGAATCAAGCGAGATTCCACGAAATTAAAAATAAATAAATAAATAAAAAATAAACGGGCTTCCTGTAGGAATTCTGATTTTAGTAATTGTATTGAATATAGTAATCATAAAGTTAATGATGGTAATAATAGTAATGATAATTATGATGATAATAATGTTTTGATCTTAATGATAGTATCAATAAAGATAAAGTTGATAATGATGATCATAATGTTTTGATAATTATGATAGTATCAATAAAGATAATGATGACGATAACAATTGTAATATTAATGATGATTGATGATGATAATAATAATACCATTGAATGAAAATAAATATCTTCAAATACAAGAGATGCCATTAAATATATCTCTTGCATTGTTTATTGTAAGATATCCATTCTCATTCATACCTTTTCTACATTTGTCAAAACGAATATGGTTCAGAAATAATGATAACAATAATTGTATTATCACTGTGAATAATGGAAATAATGACAGTGATAGTAATGATAGCAATGGTAATCATAATAATACTAATGAAAATAATAGTAATAATGATAATAATAATAATAATAATAATAATAATAATAATAATAATAATAATAATAATAATAATAATAATAATAATAATAATAATAATAATAATAATGATAATGATAATAATAATAATAATGGTAATCATAATGATAATAATAAGAACAATAATGATGATGATGAATATGGTGGTGACGAGGCTGATGATAATGATAGTGATAACAACAGTACTAATAACAATAATAACAATAACAAAAAATGACAATGGCAAAAAATTATGTTAATAATAATCATGACAAATATCAAAATAACCATATTAATGATGAGGGTGATACTGCTAACAATGATGATAATTCTAACAGTAATGGCGATAGAATAATTCTATAAATCGACCAAGAACAGAGAACCAACAGCAGCAATAATGATGAAGATGATAAGGATAATTAGCGGAGGTAATAACTGCAATACAAATAATAATAGTGATAATAATAATAATAATGATAATAATGATAATAATAATAATAATAATGATAATGATAATAATAATGGTAATAATGAAGCGATAGTTATAACGACTTAGATAACAATGATTTAAAAAAAAAAAAAAAACTGGTATTAGAAATTTGATTATGATAACATCTAAGACGAAAAAGTATAAGAATAACAATAATGATAATAATGGCAATAAGAATGACAATAGCAATACGAAGAACGGTAATGATGATGATAACAATAGTAACGATAACAATAATAATGATGATCATGATGATAAAACGATATTGATGATAATGATAATAGGGATAATGATAATGATGATAATAACAATAGTAATAATGATGATAAAACAGCAATATGATAAAATTACATGTCCATAGGTGCGATATCCCGTTAACTTATCCCAAGAATTCAGCACCTATGTTTATAACGCGGGCGGGCGTGGGCGGAGTAGGCTAAAGTGAGATTGGCTTCTTGGAAATAGCTTGTTTTTGGCCCGACTGCGAGATTGTCCATCTTCCATTAGGGCTAAAATTGGTATTTTTTTGGATTGTTTGGTTTCGTCATTTTTGCTTGGTTATTGTGATGGTTCTGTGAGTGCGTTGGTTTGTTTTTGTTTTTGTTTTGTTTTTGTAGGTCAAGTAAGTTGTTTGTGTGGGTTTATTAATAAAGTTTATGGTCTAGTAAACAGAAAAGAAAGAATGATTGATTTTTCAAGGAGAATTCGGTATTTATAATCCATTTTCTTCTTCATTACTTCTTCCTTTTCTTCTTTTTCTCCTTCTTCCTTTTCTTTTTTTCTTCTCCGTCTTCTCCTTCTCCTTTTTCTTCTCCTTCTTCTTCTCCTTCTCCTTCTCCTTCTCCACCTCCTCCTCCTCCTCCTCCTCCTTCTCCTCCTCCTCCTCCTCCTCCTCCTCCTCCTCCTCCTTCTCCTTCTTCTCCTCCTCCTCCTCCTCCTCCTCCTCCTCCTCCTCCTCCTCCTCCTCCTCCTCCTCCTCCTCCTCCTCCTCCTCCTCCTCCTCCTTC
>NC_091552.1:39696546-39701546 GCF_042767895.1 Penaeus vannamei
ATCAAAAAGTGTTCAAAGATTCAAGAACATTTTTGACGTGATCCTTACTCTGTCTTTTGCCCTCGCCCCCCCCCCTCCCTTTCCCCTCTCCCACCACCATCATATCGTACTATCTTAAATCGAGCGAGAGGAGGAGGGGGAGGGAGTGAGGAAGGGGGAAGGGGGAAGGGAAGCGTAAGAGGGTGGGGGAGGGAAAACAGGAGTGGGTGGGGGAGGGGAAGGGAAAACGAGAGGGGGTGGGTGTGGGGAAGGGAAAACAGGAGGGAGAAGGGGAGGGGGAGTTGTTAGAGGAACAAGGATAGAGGAAGGGGAGGGAGGAGAAGTGTGGATGGAAAAGGAGAGAAAGGAGAGGAAGGAAGAAGGAAGGAGAGATGAGTAAATAGAAGAACAGACATCAGGGAGGGAAGAAAGAACATCGGAATAGGGAGTGGGGGGAGAGGGGGTGAAAGCATAAGAATAACGTAAGTGAAGGAAGGGAGGGAAGGGGGGGAGGGATGACTTGGGGGGGGGGGGCAGACGACGGGACGGACTTACGAGGGAGGGAAAGGAAGGTATCACCAGGGCACAGAAGGAGGGAACACGGAAGGGAAACGAGGAGGGAAAGGGAGGGACGTTCGTCACACGGGGGGAGGGAAGAGGGGTGTCACAGGGGGAGGGGAGGAGGGTCTGACATGAGGAGGAAGGAGGAGGGTACCACGGGGGGGGGGGGGGGGGAGAGGGTATCATTCGAGGGCAGGGGGGGGAGGGGGAGGAGGGACAAGAAAGTAGGGGTGGGGAGGGAGGGGAGGGCGCCGCGATCTGACTCAGCGGGGGAGGAAACTGAGGCTAAGAGTGGAGCAGACACGAGATTGGGAGACCTCGTGTTAAATGAGGCGAGGGTCTTGTTTTATGCCTTTCGGGGCTGTTTTTGCTTTTGTTTTTGTTGTTGTTGTTGTTTTTTGCCTCGTGTTTCGCTTTTCCCTTTATTTCATCTTATTTTTTCGTTTTGGGATTTTTTTTTTCTTGTTCTTTTTTTCCTTTTTTTTTTGGTTTTTGTTTGACGATTTGTTGATTCTCTCTCGCGCGCGCTCTCGTTCTTTTTTTCTCTTGCTTTCTCTCTCTCTCTCTCTCTCTCTCTCTCTCTCTCTCTCTCTCTCTCTCTCCCTCTCTATCTATCTCTCTTCTCTCTCTCTCTCTCTCTCTCTCTCTCTCTCTCTCTCTCTCTCTCTCTTGCATTCTTTCTCTCGATCTCGTTCTCTCTCTCTCTCTCTCTCTCTCCCTCTCTTTATCTCTCTCTCTCTCTCTCTCTCTCTCTCTCTCTCTCACTCACTCACTCACTCACTCACTCACTCATCCACTCACGCATCACTCACTCACTCACTCTCGCTCTCTCTCTCTCTTGCTTTCTCTCTCTCTCTCTCTCTCTCTCTCTCTCTCTCTCTCTCTCTCTCTCTCTCTCTCTCTCTCTCTCTCTCTCTCTCTCTCTCTCTCTCTCTCTCTCTCTCTCTCTCTCTCTTTCAAATCCCATTTCCCTCGACATATCTATTCACAAAAACAGAGAAAAATAAGTAAAACCACAAAAAACCAAAACAAATACTCAAACAATAATAACAACTACAGTAATAGCAACAAAGACAATAACAACAGTAACAAAATCAACAACAACAGTAATAAAAACAAAACAAAAAAAGCAAAAAGAACAATAGCACTGCCGTCACCATCACCACCACCATCACCATCACCACCACCACCATCACAACCAACAACACCACCACCATCACCATCCCTCCCCCGTCACCACCACCCCCATCTTCACCACCATCACCACCACCCCCAACACCACCAGCATCACCACCACTACCAAACCACCATCACCACCCCAACACCACCACCACCACCATCACCACCCCCAACACCACCATCACCACCACCCCTATCTTCACCACCACCATCACCACCATCATCTACACCCCCATCTTCACCACCATAACCTCCCCTTCCCCGTCACCACCACCATCACCACCCCTTCCCCGTCACCACCCCCAACCACCACCACCATAACCTCCCCTTCCCCGTCACCACCCCCAACACCACCACCATAACCTCCCCTTCCCCGTCACCACCCCCAACACCACCACCACCACCACCAAGAACGGCAACAAAACACGAAAAAAATATTTCCCTGACAGCCGATTCCTCCTCCTTCGCGCCGCAGCCTCCCGCGGTTCGAAACGTTGGTCTCCTACGAGGTCTATTTGTGCCTCTCCGCCCTTCCCCGTTCGCTCGCTCCTTCGCTCTCACTCTCTCTCTCCTCTCTCTCTCTCTCTCTCTCTCTCTCTCTCTCTCTTTCGCCGTTGATTCTCTTTTCGTTTTGGATTTTCTTGTTTTTCTTCTCTCTCTCTATGCCTCTCTCTAGCTATCTATCTATTTACCTATTATCTATTCATCTGTATATATCTAAATTCTCTCTCTCTCTCACTCTACATATATATGTATATATATATATATATATATATATATATATATATATATATATATATATATATATATATATATATGTCTGTGTGTGTGTGTGTGTGTGTGTGTGTGTGTGTGTGCTGTGTGTGTGTGTGTGTGTGTGTGTGTGCATATATATATATATATATATATATATATATATATATATATATTTATATATATATATATATATATATATATATATATATATATATATATATATATAAGCTACCTGTCTATCTATCTAATTTCGATCTATCTATCTATCCATCTATATAGCAATCTATCTATCTATTTTTCTATCTGGCTACTTATCTGCCTGTCTCTGCCTATCTATCTGGCTAACTGTCTGTCTTTCTTTAATCAATCAATCTATATATCTGTTTACCCAAATCTCTCTCTCTCTTTCTCTCTATCTATCTATTTTTTCTTCTACATTTCTCCGTCTCCCTTTCTCAAAACATCAAAATGCATGTTAACAAAAGGAAGAAAAAAAAGAATCACAACACGAAGAGTTTTCTTTATTCAAGCTCTGTTAAGTCCTTATGAGAATTTTGATTAGAGCCGAAAGCTCCTGATTAAGTTATAATTAACATGATACGCCCAATTAGCCAAGCCTTTCGCGGAACGCTCGACACCGCAACGAGAAACAGATTTGGAACATCATAAGAAAAACAAACACACAAGCAAGAGGGGGAAAAAAAAACAAATGAAGATCTATACACCAACTTATAAGAGCATCAGCAACGATGTCGTAGGATTGAGTTTCATATTGCAAAGGGGATCCAGTCCTTGTAATGGAGTGATATCCAATGCTGCGGACCAGGGAAGGGAGTCTGTTGCATGGGGGTTCGAACACTATAAACACTAATGCATTTATCCTTCATTTGTCTCGTATCTCAACAGCAGAGAGGGTGTGAGGTTGTGTGTGTCGTGGGAGGTTGTGGAAGAGAAGAGGGGAGGATTGTGGGGGAATGGGGGAGAATTAGTGAGAAGGGGAAGATTACAGGAGGAAAGGAGGATTGTGGGAGAAAGAGGGGGAATAGAGGAGAAGATTGTGAGAGAAGAAGAGGAAGATGGAGGAGGATTGTGGGGACGAAAGAGGGGTAATGGAAGAGTAGGGAAGGATTGTGGAAGAAGATGATGGAAGGGAATGACAGAGAAGGGAGAAAGGGGGGCTGTGAGAGAGGAAGAAGATAAAGGAGGAATGAAAGGGGTGAGGATTCTTAGAGGAGGAAAGTGAGATAGGGGAAGACTCAGAGAGAGAGAGAGAGACAAGAAAGAGAGAGAGAGAGAGTAGAAGAAGAAAGAGATAGAGAAGAGAGAAGAGAAGAAGAGAGAAGAGAAGAGAAGAAGAAGAGAAGGAAAGAGAGATAGAGAGAGAGAGAGAGAGAGAGAATGAGATCGAGAGAAAGAAAGCAAGAGAGAGTGAGAGAGAGAATGAGAGAGGGAGAGACAGACAGAGAAAGAGAGAAACTCGAGAAAGAGAGGGGGAGGGGTGGAGAGAGATGACGTAAGAGCGAAAGGTCGTTAGTGTGTGTGTAGCAAGTGCCACAGATGAGGAAGTGTGAATGGCAACAGTGAGACATGTAGATATTCGAGAGACGTGTGTGTGTGTATATGTGTGTGTGTGTGTGTATCTATGTGTGCGTGCGCGTGTTTGGGTCTGTGTGTGTATGTATCCTCATTGCCATCTTCATCAACATACAGTAACATTCACTCTCCTAATCATCTGCGTGCGTGTGTTTGTGTTAGCGCGTACTTACATACATACATAGGTACATACATGCATGCTTACATACACGCATACATACATACACACAAACATACATACATACACATACATACATACATCACATCACATCACATTACATGCATACATACATACATACATGCATTCCAATAATACATACATACATACATACATACATACAGAGAAGAAGAGAGAGCGAAGAAGAAGAGCGAGAGAGACGAAAATGAATGAAAGGAGAATGGAGTAACATGGAGGGGGTGGTGAGGGGAGGGAGGGGGGTAAAACATGAGCAGAAGGGGGGGGGAGGAGGAGGGGAGAGAGAGGAGGGGGATTTGAAAGGTGGGGAAAGGGGTAAGAGGGAGGAGGGATGAGGAGGAGAGGAGGGGAGGGGAGAGCGAGGAGTGTAATGTGAAAGAAAAAAAAAGTGAAAAGTGAGGGAAAAGGGGAAAACGAGAGAGAAGTGAGGGGAAAAGGAATGAAGAGACCCAGAAAATGAGGCGAAAGGGTAACTAGAAGCGTGAAGTGAGAAGTGAAGGGAGAGAGTAATTAAAGAGAGGCGAGAAGTGAAGGACCAAAGGAAGGAGAGAAAGACAAGAAGTGAGGGGAAAGGGGTAGAAGAGAGGCAAAAAATGAGGGAAAGAGATCATAGAAAGAGAGAGGCGAGGAAAGGGAAAGAGAGAGGAAGGGATCATAAGAAGTGTGAGGTGAGAAGTGAGGGGATAAAAGGAAATGACGGAGAAACGTGAAGTGAGGGGAAAGAGTAATAATAAGA
>NC_091552.1:39721546-39724046 GCF_042767895.1 Penaeus vannamei
AATAGTAGAAGTAGTAAAAGAAGAAGCAGCAGTATCATTATTATCAATATTATAATTATTATTATCATCATTATTGTTGTTGTTGTTGTTGTAGTTGTTGTTGTTGTTGTTATTGTTATTGCTATCATTATTATTATTATCATTGTTGTTATTATTATTATCATCATTATGATCTTCATCATCACTATCACTATCATTATTGTCATTATCATTATCATTGTTGTTGTTGTTATTGTTATTATTATCATCATTACCATTACTATTATTATTGTTATCTTTATTATTACTGTTATTATTATCATTTGCATTAATATATATTGTTACCAGTATCATAATCATTATCATTATTATAATCATTTGTATTATTTCTATTAGCATCATCATTTTGATTTCTATTTTCATTATGCCTATTACTGTTTGATTATTACTCTTATTATCATAACTATTTTCATTTTTATTATCATCATCATTGCTATTATCAGTATCAATATTATCATTATTATCATTAACTTATAATTACCATTTTTACAAAGACTGATATTATCAATATTACTATTATCATTGATGTTACCGCTGTCAAGATCATTTTTCAAATTATTATAATAATTATACATATCTAGTTATTATAATATCATCTTTACCATTACTATTGTTATTCTTACCTTATCATAATCTTTATTATTACTATGATAGTTTTCTTCATTGTTGTTATCATTGTGCTATCAGTGGAAAGTAACTCAGGCCATTCCTTGCCAATATCATTCCCATTGTTATTATTATTATTATTATTATTATTATTATTATTATTATTATTGTTGTTGTTGTTGTTTTCCATGTTACCAGTACCATTATCATTATTTACATTATTATTTATGTTACTTTTGTTTTAAGTACTCTTATTATCATCAGTAGTGTTGTTAGCGATATAATTACTATTACAATTTTTATTATCTATACTTTTCATTCTTATGATAATCATTTTTTTATCTTGATCATTATCATTACAATTATCATCAACAACACCAATATAACCATGATTATACTATCATTATATATATATATATATATATTTTTTTTTTACAAACATCATTATAATCCCTACAATTGTTATTATTATTGTTCTTCTTCTAGTTAATATTATTACTACTGTTATTATTCTTGTTATCATTTTCATAACTGCCATCATAATCATTCTTACGATTATCATTATCACTGTCTTTATAATGATCATGATTATTTTCGTTTTCATTATTATCTTTACAATTATTATTATTATCATTGTCATTCTAGCGATTATCACTTTCAATTGCTATTTATATGATTATGATTATTTTCGTTTTTGTCATTATTGTGATTATCAGTATCAATATTATTGTTATTATCAATATCGTAATCATCATCATAATTATCATCATGTTATCATCATTATTGCAATAATCCTTATTATCATAACTATTATGATGATCACGTTCTTCTTATTGTTACCGTTATTATTATAATTTTCAGCATTAATATTATCATCAGTATCATTATTATCCTTATTATTATAAATATTTTATCATTATTTTTCATTATTATAATTACCCTTTTTACGATTACTGATGTTAACATTATGATTATTATCATTATTGTTATTTTATTATTACTACTGCTACTACTATCAGTACTACTATTATTCTGATTACTATCATCATCCATGTTTTCATCAATATCATTATTGTTATTATCATTTTTATTATCATTATCATAACCATTATCATTGATAGTAACAGTAATAGTATTAGTATCATTATCACTAATATCGTCATCAATAATGTCAATACTACTTCTCATCATTATTATCATTCTCATTTTGATGTAGTTATAAAAGTCAGTGAACTATTGATACAAGTATCTTTATCATTATCTATTTTTCATGATTATTACAATTATGATTTCTATTACAATTATCGATATTATTCTTAACACTGAAAGTGTTAACAATAATAGTAATAATTTGTTTTTGGTAACATTAATATCGCCTTCTTCGTATTCATCATTATCATCTTTTTCATTACTGTTAATATTATCTTTGTTATTTTTATTGTTATCATGATTATGTTATCTTTATTACATTATTCTTATCATTATTATCATCATTATCATTATTATCATCATTATCATTATTATCATCATTATCATTATTATCTTTAACATTATTATTATCATTATTCTTTTTGTTTTACTATTATCATTATCATCATTATCATTGTTATTTATTGATATCTTTATTATCATCATTGCTATTTTCAGTATCATTGATACGATCATTATCACCCCTAATATTATTATTATTTTCGTTATCATTGTTTTTACTATTATCATTATTACTATTTCTACAGTTATCATTATCATTATCCTTGCTATCATTGTTATTATTTTCTTTTATTGTCATTATTACTGTTAGTACCTTTATCATAATCGTCATTATCATCATTATCGTTATTATCATTATCATTAT
>NC_091552.1:39739046-39741546 GCF_042767895.1 Penaeus vannamei
GGGTTGCAGTGGTATCAAGCAGGTCAGAATCCCTGCATAACTCCGCCACAACACGCAAGTTGCTCTTTCTCTCTCTCTCCTCTCCCCTTCTTACCACTTTCCTTCTTTTCTTCTCTTCTTCCTTCAACTTTCCATTCCCTCTTCCCTTTCAATTTCCCCTCTTCTACCTTTCCCTTATTCAAGCTTCCTCCTCTGGTCCCTTTCATTTCCCTCCCTCCTCTTCTCCTATTCTTCTCTTTACCTATTTCTCTCCACCTTCCATCCTATTTTTCCTTCTCTATCACTCTCCCTTTACTCGTCCTCTCCTCTCCCTGTTCCTTTCTCCATCCCTTCCACTTATTCCATCCCCTTCCCCTTCCTTTTCCCTTTGCCCCTTAAACTACATATCCCCCTTCCTTTTCCCATCGTTTTCCACTCGTCTCATCCCTTTTATTCTCCCTTTACCTAGACCCTCATATCCATCCCTTACCTCCTCTACCCTTTCCCCACTATCCCCTATTCCTCTCCCCTTTCTTCACATCCCCCCTTCCCCTCCCCTTCCCTCCCATTCCACATTCCACTCCCCTTCCCTCCTATACCCTCTTTCTTCTTATTTCCCTATTGTCTCCCATTCCATTTCCCTTCCCTCCCATTACCCTTTCCTTCCACATTTCCCTTCCCCATAACCCCTTCCCCCTCCTACCCCCTCCCCCCTTATCCCCAGCCTCACCTGATAGCCCTTGTTGACAGTGTCTTGGGTGTACCTCATAGCCAGCGACGTCTTGCCAACCTGAGGAGGACCTACGAGGGCGACCTTGACCTGCCGCTCCACTGCCTCGTCCTCGGAGTCCGACATCCTGCGTGTGTGGTGGTGGTGGGGAATGGTGGAGGGAGTTGAGGGCGAGGGGTGTGGCTGGAATCACGTACGAGGTGCAGGGGAGCCACCGTCAGCTTCACGCGGTCGCCATGCTGGAATGAAAGGGTTAAGGAGTCACGATTTTGTGTTTTTTTTCGGATATTCAGCTTACTTGTGTATGTGTGTGTGTGTATTGAATGCATGCATACATACAAACAAATATCTATCCATGATCTATCTATATATCTGTCTATCAACATATACATACATATGATATACGTACATACATACATATATATGCAAATATATGTGTGTGTGTGTGTGTGTGTGATTGTGTAATGAGTTGCCAATTAACATTCGAATATTTGTCAATTTGATGATAATCAACGGATTTTTTTTTTTTTTTTTTTTTTTATCACTCATCTCCAAACATCGAAATAAAAATCAGTTCTTATATTCACTCCATTCTTGAAGCTGTATTCGCACAGGCGAAAAAAAATGTATCTGAACATACTGTATGCATATCATATACGCAAGTGAATCTATAAGTATATAACACATGCATACAACACGCACGCACTTACACAAGGACATCAGAAACAGACAAATATGAATACATATACACAGGAGGCCACACCCGCACCCGTTCCGACGTGTTTCCCTTCCAGACTGCAATTTTCCGATATCAGTTTCTCATGACCTTTAATAAACAGCCACATGTCATGCACAGCCCAGTTGCGTCGTTATGTCCTTCTGACGTGTGTGTTAGCTATCGAACACTGATTTGATTTTGCTATGTGATGTGTCTGTCTTTGCCTTTTGCATATATATTCTCTCTGTCTGTTTTTCTCTCTTTATGCGTGTGTATGTTTCTATGTGTTTTTATGTGTGTGTGTGTATATATATGTACATATATGTACATATATATACATATATATACATCCATATATATATACAGATAGATAGATATAGACATATATACATACATAAATATATACATATATATATATATATATATATATATATATATATATATATATATATATATATATATATATATACATACATATATATATATATATATATACATATATACATATATATATATATATATATATATATATATATATATATATATATATATATATATATATATATATATATATATATATATATATATATATATATATATATATGTATATATATATCACGTTTTAAGTAAATCAAGACCAAATGTAACCCAGCAACCAACGATGAAATAAACACGCAATGAAATAATGCGGCATCTTTGGCCCGCATTGTTTACCTCCCCCCCCCCTCGTGTCCTCGCCCGCACGCAAAGGGAAGCCCCATTCATTAGCGGCTCTTTTAGGCCTTTTTTGATGGCTTTTTGACATATTTCTTGGCTTTTCTGTTCATTTACTTTTTTTTGAATAGGTGTTTCTGTATTTTTTTTCTATATTTTGTTTTTTTGTTGTTATTGAAAAGAAAAAATCTCAACTGCAGGATTTGAAAGTATGGATGGGTCGTGATAAGAAAATATGAAATAATGATTAGCGAAATTATGAAATTATTGTTTAATATAATAATAATTATGATAATTGAAAAGGAAAACAATAAAATAATCATAAATCTATTTTTAATTCTATTGTAATTCCTTTTATC
>NC_091552.1:39769046-39774046 GCF_042767895.1 Penaeus vannamei
TTGTGAATGAATGATGTTTTAAGAGGGTGAGTGATTTATTTCATCGGGGGGGGAGGGGTGCTTGGGTATGTTTTCTGTGTGTGTGTGTGTTCGGGTGTTTTTATTGGGTTAGTTTGTGTGTATGTGTTTGTGTGTATCGATTTAGAATATTTGTGTGCTGATGGATCTTTTAAACGGCGAGTTTTTTTGTTTTTTTTTTCACAGATATGCTCTATATGTGATATTAAACATACTACCCATGATTCCTTATCAATCTTGTAACTGCCTACTATCCCATGCAAGTTAGAGATAACGTAAACATTACCCTAAATGAAGAGGAATGAGAAGAAAAGCTAACATTTCTAATTGGAAGTCGACCGGTTATCCTGCCGGAATTCAATCAGCAGTGGCAACAGTGTAACATAATCGAAAACCTTGCATTATTTCACATCCTCTTACAAAGCAGAGATGTCACGCTTTTAATCCTCTTTCTTCTCTCTTCCTTATCCCTCTAGCCATACTCTTCCGCTCGTGCGTTCATCCCTCCGCCCAAACATTTCCGAAACGAGCGAAGCAGAGACCGGAGTGCGGCACAACGAACCAAAACTTCCTGCTGCGACCCAGTCAGTTAGAATGTCAAGGTGTGCAGGAGAGTGTCTCTGCTCCGTCCCGCCAGAGGCAGCCCAGACTCCTCTCCAAAGGTTATGAGGTTCCGAGACTCCAGAAAACACTCCAGGAGGCGGTGAATCCCTGTCATATATTGTGTAAGAGTGGTATCGACAAGGAGCTATCGGAGAGGTAAATGTTCATTTTATCGCTGTGAGAGAAGTGAAGCACTTGTTTCCTCTTTATTATTTTATTCTGGGTCTGTTCACTCTCCGATGATTTATTGATTGGGTAAATGACAGGATCTCAAGGCTACAAGTGCTTCTGTAGTGCACTCCTGAATCCTCAAGTACATGCGTTACAATCCTCATCTTGCACTCCAATGAAGGAGCGCCTGTCACTCCAGGGATTTTTTCAGACCGTGACTGACATGGCTACAAGATGCCCGATGCTTGATAAGCGCCAGGAAGATGGAAACAATTCTGTTAGTGACGCAAAGTGACCTCTGGCTATTAAAGCTGGAATCAATAGCCGCGCTGTGAGGAAATGAAATGTGATTAACGTGTCCGTAGATTTTTGTGCCTAAAAGGATGGGGAAAATTGCATGACTTCGGATTCACTATAGCGGAAATGTTGCATTAAATTGAAGCTGATATTCGATACACTCAGCTGCAACGGCACAATGCATCGGAACAGCACAGTGTCGTTGAAACAGCAGTAGGAATCTACATTTTAATCCTGAATACGATATAGTCAGCAATCATCTTTTGGTGACATTTCATCAAAACAGCGAACATGGCAATACATTTCCCCGTTTACAATCCCTCTTTGTTAACTCGCTCCAAACCAAATCACAAACCCATCAAAAAAGGCCATTACAGTCACGCCATCAATCGTGACACATTAAACCAACAAAACGCATAACAGTAACGAAAGCAGAGTTGTGTACAGTCAACACCAGGGACGAAGTGATCGACAGAATACAGTGTCTTTCTCGTGGTGATGTTTGTGCGTTTGACATTCTCGCCGGATGGGAGTGGGAGACGCCAAGGAGAGTGCACTTGAGGTTCAGCTTACAGTTATTTTTACGACCTTTATGCAACCATTCACTTTTTGTTTGTTTGTTTGTTGTATTTTTTTGTTTGTTTGTTTTTTGAAGATAAAGTATTTCTATAGTGACAAATGTGTTTGGCTTACAGTTATTTTTACGACCTTTATGCAGCCATTCACTTTTTGTTTGTTTGTTTGTTGTTGTATTTTTTGTTTGTTTGTTTGTTTTTTTAAGATAAAGTATTTCTATAGTGACAAATGTGTTTGGCTTACAGTTATTTTTACGACCTTTATGCAACCATTCACTTTTTGTTTGTATGTTTGTTTGTTTTTTAAGATAAAGTATTTCTATAGTGACAAATGCGTTCGAATGGCTGGACTTTATGCGATCTATGGCTCTAGAAAATAGATAAAAAGAACATCTGGGACTTTACGGTCGATGATGAAGTAGTAAGTTTACTTGTTTGATTGTTTTTTTTGGGGGGAGAGGGGTGTGGGTGGGGGGGGGGGGAGGCATGTACACAGTGGCAATTGTACGATTATTTCTGATTTCTACTGATCATCGTATTTTTTGTGATCATTACCATCGTCATTCTTATTGTGGTTATTATAATTGTCATCATCACTATCAATAACATTATGAACATTGTCGTTTTTCTCATTATTATTCCTATTATCATCCTTATTGTTTTATTGTTATCCTTATCATCATAATTATTTTCTTTGCTATCATCATTATCAATATTACTATTATTCTTATCTTTCTTGTCATTACCATTATTATTATCATAGTTGTTATCATCATCATCATTATCATTATCATTGCTATTATTATTGTTATCATTATTATCATTATTGCTATTATTGTCATTATTATTATTATCATTTTATCATTATTATTACTATTATTATTATTTTCATTATTATCATTGTCATTACTTTCATTATCATTATTGCTTTTATTATAACCATCATAGTAATTATGATTATTACTTTCATTATTATTATCACTATTATTGTTATTATCCTTATTGTTATTACTATTTTTATTATCATTATTATTATCATTATTACTGTTATTACTATTATTATCATAATTATAATTATTATTCTTATTGTATTATTATCATTATTATTATTATTATTATTATTATTATTATTATTATTATTATTATTATTATTATTATCATTATTGTTATTATTATTATCATTATTATCATTACCATCATCATCACTATCATCATTATCAATATCATCATCATCGTTATCATTAGCATCATTGTCATCATTGATATTGTTATTTTTGTTATTATCATTATCATTATTATTATTGTTATTGTTATTATTACTATTATTATCATTATCCTTATTATTATTATTATTATCATTATTATTATTATTATTAGTAGTAGTAGTAGTAGTAGTAGTAGTAGTAGTAGAAGTAGTAGTAGTAGTAGTAGTATTACTATTATCATTATTATCATCATCATCATCATTACTATTATCATTATTGTTATTGTTACTATCATTATCATTACTATCATAATTATCATTATTACTATTTTTTATCATTATCATTATTATTATTACTATTATCATTATTATCATCGCTATTAGTATTACTATCACCATGATGATTATCAATTAATTAATATCAATATAATTATTATCGTTATTACTACTGTCATTATCATTATGATAAGTGATAGCATAGATGTTAATGTCATTATGATGATTATAGTCATTATCACTATTCTATCATTAACATCATTGTCATTTATGTCATTGTTATTATTGTCAACATCATTTCTGTTTTTGTTATTATTATTATCATCATTATTATTATCATTATTATTATTATTATTATTATTATTATTATTATTATTATTATTATTATTATTATTATTATTATTATTATTATTATCATTATCATTATTATTATATCATTATTACTATTATCATTATTATCTTTATTGTTGTTGTTATTTTTGTTGTTGTTATCATTATATCATTATTGCTATTATTGTCATTGTTATTATTACTAGTATCATTATCATTATCATCATTATTGTTCTTACTGTTATCATTATCATCATTATCATTATTCTTACCATTGCTATTACAATCATTATGATCATCACATCTGTGATCATCGATATCATCAATGTTATTATCATCACTTTTGTTATAATTTTTATTATCATTATTGCGATCGTCATTATCCTCATTATTATCACTACCATTACCATTATCATCATCATCCCTTTTATTGTTTTCCTCATTACTATTGTTATTATAGTGATGATAAGTATTGTCATTACCAATATTATTATCATTACCATTGATATTATTGTTGTCATTGCTATTATTATTGTTATTATAATTATTATCACTATTGCTATTATCATTATTATTATTATTATTATTATTATTATTATTATTATTATTATTATTATTATTATCATTATCATTATTATTATCATTATTATTGTTATTATTATTATTGTTATTATTATTATTATTATTATTATTGTTGTTGTTGCTGTTGTTGTTATTATTATTATTATTATTATTATTATTATTATTATTATTATTATTATTATTATTATTATTATTATTATTATTATTATTATTATTATTATTATCATTATTACTATTATCATCACCATCATTATTATCATTTCTATTATTAATATCAGTATTATTATCATCATTATTGGTATCATTATTATCATGTTTATTGCAATCATTATCATTAATACTATTATCACCAATATTGTCATCATTGTCATTGTTATTATTGTCATTGTTAATATTGTTATTATTAGCATTATTACCATTATCATTATCATCATCATCATCATCATTATCATCATTATTATTGATATCATTATTGTTATCATTATTATCATTATTGTTATTATTATTATCATTATCATTATAATTATTATTTTAATGATAATTATTATTATCATCATCATTAGTAGTAGTAGTAGTAGTAGTAGTAGTAGTAGTATCATTATCATTATCATTATCATCATTATTACTATTGTCATTACTATTATCATTGTTATTATTATCATTATTATTAGTAGTAGTAGTACCATCAACATCATCATCATTTTCCTTATCATCCTTTTATTATCATTACTACAATTGTCTTTGTTTCCATTATTGTTATTATAATTGTTATCAGTATTATCCTTATTATTTTCAATGTCATTACTTTTATTGTCATTATCGTTTTTACTATCATTACTATTATCATTATTAGTATTATTAGTAGTAATAGCATTATCCTTATCATCATCATTTTTATTGCTAGTATCATCAAATCATAAGTATTATCATATTCATAATTATCG
>NC_091552.1:39786546-39791546 GCF_042767895.1 Penaeus vannamei
TTTTTAAATCATCTTCCGCGCATAAAATTCCTTTGACCTTTTCGCGGACTTTCATCATCCGTCCGCAGATTCGCGCGCGCAAATGCAGACAAAATGATGTTTTGCGCGCATAAAAAAATTTAATATTATCATTATTATTATAATCATTATTATTTTTCTTATCATTATTATCATTATTATTATTACTTTTATTATCATCATTAATTGTCATTATTATTTTTGGAAGTTATGTTTACATTGCTATCAGTATCATGATCCTTATAGTATCATAATTATTATTTTTATATTCTTTCTTCATTATGTTTTCATGGTTGTCATTATCAATACATATTCAGAACATGATCCTTATCACTGTAGCATTACTATCATCAATTAACCTTATTATTGCATTCATCATTACCATCACAGACGTTGCCATCATTGCTTGTTATCACTAATATTATTGATTTTATGATAATTCTCATTCTAATACCGCCGCTAGATATCATCATAATCTTTATCATTGTCAGTATCGCTTTAGCATTTCAAAATTATATAACAGAGGTGGTCTGCCAGGTGAGCGATAATCAGAGTCCTTGTTAGAGGAAGAAAAAAGTCGTATTTGTCGTTTTGCTCGCATCTGTATGTGTGTGTATATATATATATATATATATATATATATATATATATATATATATATATATATATATATATTTATATACATATATATATATATATGTGTGTGTGTGTGTGTGTGTGTGTGTGTGTGTGTGTGTGTTTGTGTGTGTGTGTGTGTGTGCGTGTGTGTGTTTGTGTGTGTGTGTGTGTGCGCGTGTGTGTGTTTGTGTGTGTGTGTGTGTGTGCGTGTGTGTGTGTGTGTGTGTGTGTGTGTGTGTGTGTGTGTGTGTGTGTGTGTGTGTGTGTGTGTGTGTGTGTGTGTGTGTGTGTCTGTGTGTGTGCCTGTGTCTGTGTGCGTGCGCGTGTATGTATGTGTGTGTGTGTGTGTGTCTGTGTGCGTGCGCGTGTATGTGTGTGTGTGCGTGCTCGTGTGTGTGGGGGGTTGTTTGTGTGGGTGAGTACATGCTAAAAAAGCTCTCCTTCACTCCTGCGGGAAGAGAGACCCAAGCCACAGGAGGCCAGATCCAGGAGCGCCGCCCACGCCCTCGAACAAGACTGGAACTTCACGAATTATTGTTAATTCACAAAACTGACAACTTAATTAACTTTATATAGATCGAACCTTACGCAGTTCTTAATCTTTAGTTAAAATAGAATCACCGAAAGCTTTATGATTTCAGTGATAAACTACAATTTTACTGATGAATTATATAGATTAAAAAACAACGCAAATGATTACCAGGATAATGAAAGACAAACCGTGAAATCATAAATCTTAATCAAAGTAATTAGATTCGAATATTCATAATCCTGTTTTTCCTGTCGCCACTGATAACACTGGAGATTTTGATCAGGATAAAAAGTATAATGAAAATAATTGCAATAGTGATTATAAAGATAATCACCTAGATTATTATAATGTCAGTAGTGAATATATTGATGACATCTGTACGACATTTACAATAAAGGTTAAGCTTATAATGATGATACTGCTATGAAAATATATTTGAGAAATATATGATATATTTGAAAACGATAGCAGGATTAATGAAATTGTCATGAACAAGGATGCCGACAAGAATAATAGAAATGTACTGATAAGGGCAACAATAACAATAACAATGGTATAGAGATAATAATGATAACTGCAATCATGATAAGACACATTATACTGATAATGTAAAAATGAGGATAAAGGGTCTACGTTGATAACAACAATATACGAAATTATAACAATAAGGATAACAGTAGTAGCGCTAGTTAAGGTGAAATTGCATAAAGGGTATTTAGACTAAAAACATTACCAATTGCATCGTTATACAATGAGAATAACCGATAATGGCCAACGTACCTATTGTGTTTAATTAAAATCGAAACAAAGGTAAGAAAGTATAATTACAAAGGATATAAATTCTTTAAAAATGCAATAACAACTGCAATAACTGTTATTATTATACACCTACCTATTGAATAAATTTCAGTTCGCAACTGTCTAAGTTGAGTGAACTTGTCAATTATCAAGAAATGTAATGAATTATAAACCAGGAAGAGAGAGAACGAAGGAAAAAGAAGAAGGAAAATGATTGTCAAAGAAGACGTGAGTGTGGAAAGCATGTCTGATAAACAAGAGATTAGAAAGACGAAGAAAGAAAAAGAAAAGATGAAAAAAAAGATAAAAATAAAATAAAAAGTAAACAGGAGACGAAGACGAAGATAAAGAACAAAAGGGAACCAAATACCAGATGAATAAAACTACAAAATAAAACAAGACAGAATAGAAGAACAATAGCGCAATAACAAAAGAAAGAAAAAACAGAAGAAGAAAACAATATGTATATGTATTCAAGAACATCCAAGGCAATGCAGGACGCCGTGTCTGTAATGAGCCTGCGAAGGGAGCCACACACAGGGAGATGAGGGACGGTTCAAGGGGAAACGAGGGGAAATGGCCTCACCGCTGATAGGGAAAATGGGAAGGCAGAGGGCGAGGGGAAGGGATGGAGGAGGAAGAGGGGGGGGGGAGAAGAGAGGGGTGGAGGAAGAGGGAGGGAGAAAAGAGGGGTGGAGGAGGAGGGGGGGGGTGGAGGAGGGGGGGAATAGAAGAGAGGGGTGGAGGAGGAAGAGGGGGGGAGAAGAGAGGGGTGGAGGAGGAGGAGGGGGATAGAAGAGAGGGGTGGAGGAGGAAGAGGGGGATAGAAGAGAGGGGTGAAGGAGGGTGAGAGGGAGAAGTGGGGGGAAGGAGGGAGGGAGAGATGAGAAAGCGAGGAGGAGAAGAGAAGTGGAGGAGGAGGGGTATAGAAGAGAGGGGTGGAGGAAGAGGAGGATAGAAGAGAGGGATGGAGGAGGGTGAGAGGAGAAGAGGGGAAGGAGGGATGGAGATGAGAAAGCTAGGAGGAAGAGGAGGAGGGGTGAAGATGAGAAAAGGGGAGAAGGAGAGTGAGAGGAGAAGAGGGGAAGCAAGGAGGCAACAAGTGGAGAGAAGAAGACGGATGGAGTAGGGAAGGAGGGAGGGAGACGAGAATGCGGGGAAGAGACGACGAAGGGAAGGAAAGAGGGAGACGAGAAAGTGGGGAGGAGGGAGAGGGGAGAGGAAAAGAGAGGAGGGGTGGAGGGCTAGAGAGGAAAGTATAGGGCTAGGAACGAAAAGAGAAAGAGGGGAAGGGAGAGAGGTGAAAGGGAAAGAGAAGTGAAGAGAATTGAGAATTGAGAGAAGACAGAAGGGAGGGAAAGACCATAAGCGATGAAGAAGAGGAAGGCGGGAGGGAAGATAACAGGAAGTTAAGAGTGCAGAGAAAGGAAGGAAAATAAAAAGCCAGCAATAAAAACAAAGAGAAAGTGGGAGGTGAGAGAAAAAGAATGAAAAGGGGGAAAAAGTGAGAAATGTTATCATAAAGTGAGCTTCAGAAAGGGAAAAAAAATCCAGGAAACGTAGAATAACAGAAAAGAGGAGAATAGATGAAATAGAAAAAAACGTTGAATATAGGAAAGGGTTAAGATTAGAACGAGGGGAAAAGCTAGAATAGGGGAATAAAGAGACAACAAATGAATAGAAGAGAAACAGAATGAATAACTAACAGAATAAGAACGTTGAAGAAGACTCCGAACAAAAGAGAAGCACAAATAAGCGAGAACCGAGAGGGGCCCGAGGCATAAAGAGAGAGAGAGAGGGAGGAGGGGGGGAGAGAGGGGGTCGGCTGCGTCAGTAGGGGTAGTAGGAGGAGAGGGGGAAGAGGGAGAGGAGAAGTAAATCAGGAGAGAGAGAGAACGGATTTCTGATTGGCTGAGCAGAGACGAGGATCCTACAAGGCAGCGCTGATATGTTTGATTAACCAGGAAGGGAAAAAAGGGAAAATGTTTTCTGACGAGGCTCCCCCCCTCTTTGAAGTGGGTGTAGAAGGGGAGGGGGGAAGAAGATGATAAAGGTGGAATGAGGGAAAGGGACGAGACCCCACCCCATCCCCCTTTGAAGTGGGTGTAGAAGTGGGGGAGAAGAAGGAGGGAGATAAGGGTGGAAAGAGGGGAAAATGTTTTCTGACGAGACCCCTCCCCCCTCTTTGAAGTGAGTGTAGAAGGGGGGGGGGAGAAGGAGGGAGATAAGGGTGGAATGAGGGAGAGGGACTAGACCCCCCACCCCCCATTCTTTGAAGTGAATGTAGAAGGGAGGGGGGAAGAAGGAGAGAGATAAGGGTGGAATGAGCGGAATGAGGGAGAGGGATATCGTGAGAAACAGGGAGAAACAAAGCAAGATAGAGAGATAGATAGACATTCAGTCACAGGCAAAAATAAACAAGAAAAATAAATAAAAGAAAAACAAATACAGAAACAGACAGACAAACCAAATATACAACCAAAACACACAACCTCCAATAATTAAAAAAAAAAATAGTAAAAAAAAACAGAAAGGTTAAACCAGCTCGCCGCCCCACGTAGAAATAATAAATTTGTGGACAGACAAACCAAATATGCAACAAAAACACATAACCTCCAATAATTACACACAAAAAAAAAACAATATTAAAAAAAAACAGAAAGGTTAAACCAGCTCGCCGCCCCACGTAGACCGTCGGCATTCATGCAACAGACGAACTTAAGCTTCGCAATTACCTATTCCCAGGCGTCGTGGTATTCAACATTGCATAAAGCGCGTGTGTTGGTTCTACTGCGAGGAGAATCAACAGCCCTTTTATTGTTTATCGGAAGGGTAAATATGGCTTTGTTGTCAGTGGGTGCGTGCGTTTGCGTGCGTGAATGTGCGTTGCTTGATTCCGGGTTTGTTTTGTGTTTGTTTGTGTGTTTGATTTGTCTCAATATCATCATAATCATTATCGTTATTATCAATGTTACTTTCTTATTCAGTGTGATTGTTAAGTTTCATTATCATGACCACGTTTACTTTTCGTTAT
>NC_091552.1:39821546-39844046 GCF_042767895.1 Penaeus vannamei
AAGTCTCCTGACCCTTGCAATGCGAATAACGTTAACTCTCCTGGCCCTTGCAGTGCGAATAACGTTCTTTCATGGCCCTTGCAGTGCGAATAACGTTAACTCTCCTGGCCCTTGCAGTGCGAATAACGTTCTTTCATGGCCCTTGCAGTGCGAATAACGTCAACTCTCCTGGCCCTTGCAGTGCGAATAACGTTAAGTCTGCTGGCCCTTGCAATGCGAATAACGTTAACTCTCCTGGCCCTTGCAGTGCGAATAACGTTAACTTTCATGGCCCTTGCAGTGCGAATAACATCGTTAACTCTCGTGGTCTTTGCAGTGCGAATAACGTCGGTAACTCTTCTGGTCCTTGCAGTGCGAATAACGTCAACTCTCCTGGCCCCTGCAGTGCGAATAACGTCGTTAACTCTCGTGGTCCTTGCAGTACGAATAACATCGTTAACTCTCGTGGTCCTTGCAGTGCGAATAACGTCGGTAACTCTCGTGGTCCTTGCAGTGCGAATAACGTCGGTAACTCTTTTGGTCCATGCAGTGCGAATAACGTCGTTAACTCTCGTGGTCCTTGCAGTGCGAATAACGTTAACTCTCCCGGCCCCTGC
This sequence comes from Penaeus vannamei, assembly GCF_042767895.1. NCBI lineage: Eukaryota > Metazoa > Arthropoda > Malacostraca > Decapoda > Penaeidae > Penaeus > Penaeus vannamei. The sequence goes on from NC_091552.1 coordinate 39,822,143, forward strand.
AGTGCGAATAACGTCGTTAACTCTCGTGGCCCTTGCAGTGCGAATAACGTCGTTAACTCTCGTGGCCCTTGCAGTGCGAATAACGTCGTTAATTCTCGTGGTCCTTGCAGTGCGAATAACGTCGTTAATTCTCGTGGTCCTTGCAGTGCGAATAACGTCGTTAATTCTCGTGGTCCTTGCAGTGCGAATAACGTCGTTAACTCTCGTGGTCCTTGCAGTGCGAATAACGTTAACTCTCCTGGCCCTTGCAGTGCGAATAACGTTGTTAACTCTCGTGGCCGGTACAGTGCGAATAACGTCGTTAACTCTCCTGGCCCTTGCAGTGCGAATAACGTCGTTAACTCTCGTGGCCGTTACAGTGCGAATACCGTCGTTAACTCTCCTGGACCTTGCAGTGCGAATAACGGTGTTCACTCTCGTTCTCTGTGAATAATGCTGTCCAGCCTCGGTTTCGCTCTCTGACCTTTGAATTGCGACCGAACCCGGTAAAACTTTTCTTCGTCGGTTTCCTTTTTTCGTGAAAGGGAGGGAACAGAATAGGAAAGAGGAGACGCGGGGTAGGAGGAGAAATAGAAGGGTAGATAAGAGACAACGAGAAAATAATAGGCCCCAGGAGTTAGATCCCTTAACGGACTTCTTATATTAGGCTCCATTTAGGCGTCATTTGGGAGCCCGCGGTGCATAGGAAAAAAAACACCCCTTCACCCTTAGCTACGGTACAGAACTCGCCATTTTGTATATTTTCCCTCCAGATTTTTCCCAGGGAACGTGCACTAAAACAGCCAAGAAAGATTTAGCAAACTGGGCAGACTGCCTCCATTATCGGGAACGGAAATCCCAAAAGAAAGTGGTTGCATACATGATCGAATACGAGCTCGAATCCGAAGGCCTTCCTGGAGTGGGGTCTGTACGAAGGGGATGAGTATGAGTAACATGAGGTCTACGAGGAGTATGAATAACATGAGTAGATTATCATGAATTGTACGAGGAGTATGGGTAACGAGGTATGTGAATAATATGAGGTGTATGAGTAACTTGAGGTTTATGAGTAACATGAGGTATATGAGTAACATGAGGTATATGAGTAACATGAGGTGCACGAAAGTATGAGTTAGCATGAGGAGTATGAGTAACATGAGGTGTCCGGGGAAGACGAAGTCGATACCAGGAATGACAAGACAGAGACCGCAAGGGAAAAAGCGGAAATTATCTATTTCTAGCGGTGATGACACAGACGAAAAATATTTTTTTTAGGTTCTTTAATGATTTTGAGTTATGAATAATGGAGACATTCTAAAAGATATGAAATGAACAGATACGAAAAAACATGTGTGTGTTATGTTATGCAAAATGGAGGCATTCTAAAATATATAAAATAAACATATGAAAAACATGCAAGTGTGTGTGTGTGTGTGTGTGTGTGTGTGTGCGCGCGCGCGCGCGTGTGTGTGTGTGTGTGTATAATTTGTACTTCCGTCGGTGCAGTGTTGATAGTCAGGCCGCTAATTACACAAATAACGGTGGAGATAAAACCTGTTATTTATTGGATTGTATTTCTAACTAATCACTCTGAATTATTCCCTAATCCAGTTTTCTTTTTCACAGTTATATCTTTATCATAACATTCCATATAATTGCATGACAACTTGGTTACTTGATAACGATAATGATAAAGGTGATACTGAAGATATGATGTGTTGATGGCAATGGTAATAGAGATGATAATTACAATTCTAACGTTGATATTAAACATGGTGATGATATCGGAAAGAAAGATAGTTGAATATAGGCAGAAGAAGAGATACAAAAAAATAGTGTGTGTCAGAAATAATAATGTCTTCCCACAGCTATGTGAAGATACCTAAATATGTATCATTCTAGGCCCAATTCCAGGAGAAAATGCAATAAGGATAAATGAAAGATAAACAGCCTAGAAAAAGGAGGAATAGAGGGAAGTCAAGAAAGAAAAGAATAATGGTTAGATGTGATAACTAGGGGCGACTGGATAGGAAAGGAAGAAAAGGGGAAAAAAAGAAAAATATGATAAAAGAAAAAAGTTAATGAAAAGAGCAAGAGACAGGGATGGGGGAGAGAAGAAGACAAGTTAATGATCTATTATTACCGAGTTTCACAAATCTCAAAAAGTCTGGGGTGCGCATTTAAGCTTAGGCAGTGAAGCCAAAACAAACTGCAAGCCGTTTTCGACATCATGAAGCAGGTACAACAAATCTAACCAAATGAATAAAATCATGTACACACACACCAATATATATATATATATATATATATATATATATATATATATATATATATATATATATATATATATATATATATTTATATATATATATATATATATATATATATATATATATATATATATATGTATATATTTATATATCTTCTCTCTCTCTCTCTCTCTCTCTCTCTCTCTCTCTCTCTCTCTCTCTCTCTCTCTCTCTCTCTCTCTCTCTCTCTCTCTCTCTCTCTCTGTCTCTCTCTCTTTCTCTTTCTCTCTCTCTCGCTACCTCTCCTCCCATCTCCCTTCTCACTACCCCTACTCATCACATCTCCATTCACCAATCATAACTAAAGAAAAAAAAGGGAAAAATCACTTAAAAAGAACATAAAAATCAACTCAAATCCCCTCACTATCTTCACCCAATCCCCCCCTCATCAGACGCGGAGTCCGTACCAATAACCAATTATTTACTAATTATCAGACATCAGTCACCCGGCCCAGCATCCACTCCCCTCTCGGAGATCCTCCTCTCAGATCCACTTAAAGGATGCTCATAATGTCTTTCCCGAGGGAGTCATTTTTCCTTCGAGTTGGCAACGACTGCGACAAGGAGGCTGTGGGAGGGATTTTTTTTTCTTTTTTCTTTGTTGGTTTTGTGTGTTTGGTTTGTTGGTTTGTATGTGTGTTTGTTTGTTTGTGTTTATATGTTTGTGTGTGTGTTTTGTATGTAGGAGTTTTTTGTGTATGTGCGTGCTTTGTAAAAAATTCTTTGTGTTTATGTGCGTGTGAGTGTGTGTGTATGTATGTGTGTGTGTGTGCTTTGTTTGTAGGAGTTTCGTTGTATATGTGTGTGCTTTGTAAAAAAAAATCTTTGTGTTTATGTGCGTGTGAGTGTGTGTGTGGGTGTGGGTGTGGGTGTGTGTGCTTTGTTTGTTTATTTGTTTGTCTGAGTGGTTGTATGTGTTTGTCAATATACGCTTGTCTTTCTGAATGTTTCTATGTGCATCAGTGGTATTCGAAAACTCGCCATGATTGTGTTTGCAACTTTGAATATTGCTTTCAATCTTTTTTTATCCGTTTTCTGTTTTCTTGCTGCAGGAGTGACACTCGATCGCTTCATTATCCAACTTTACTGGAGGGAATATGCGATTAATTTTTGGTAAAAGAGGTTAGTTAAGCCATTATGACGCAAGAGTTTAGGTTCACTTGTCTAATTCTTTGACTTTGCGGGGTGGGGGGGGGGGGTATGGGGGGGTAGTATTCTTTTATTCTTTATTTTGTTTCCGTGTATTCATTTATTGTCTGTTCTTCGCATTCTCTCTTGTTCATCTAATTTGTTTTTTATCTTTCACACTCTTTATCGCTTTTGATTTTCTCTGTTTTTGTCCATTTTTTGTATAATTCACTTTCTTTTCTTTCTCTTTTCCTCACTTCGTTTTCCGTTTTTGTCTCCTTTTTTATCGTTTTCTCTAATACTTTTCGTCCTTCTTTTTCATCACACATGACCTGAAATCCTATCAATTCATCGTTCATAAATCCCTTACATTTAATCCTAAATTTCATTAGTGTGTTATACTTTTATCCTAATCTCCATCAAATAATCCTGAAATCCTCCCTCCTTATTCCTGCCTCTTTCTCCCTCACTTCATGCTCCTCCCTCCCTCCCTGGTCTTCCCTCTTTCTCCCTCACTCCATCCTCCTCCCTTGCTCTGCCCGTTCCTCCCTCTTTCTCTCTCACTCCATCCTGCTGCCTCCCTCCCTCCCGTTCCTCTCTCTTTCTCCATCCTTCCATCCTCCACCCCCTCTCCCATGTTCCTCCTTCTTTGTCCATCCTTCCATCCTCCTCCCCTCTCCCATGTTCCTCCTTCTTTGTCCATCACTCCATCCTTCTCTCTCCTTCCCTCATTCCATCCTCCTCTCTCCCTCCCTCATTCCATCCTCCTCCCTCCTTCCTTCCCCCTGTTCCTCTCTCTTTCTCCCTCACTCCACCGTCCTCCCTCCCCCTGTTCCTCATTCTTTCTCCCTCATTCCATCCTCCTTCCCTCCCCCCTGTTCCTCTCTCTTTCTCCCTCACTCCATCCTCCTCCCTCCCCCTGTTTCTCATTCTTTCTCCCTCATTCCATCCTCCTCCCCCCCCCCATGTTGCTCCCTCTCTCTCCCTCACTCCCATCCTCCTCCCTACCCCTGTTCCTCATTCTTTCTCCCTCATTCCATCCCCCTCTCTCCTCCAACCGCCCCCCCCCCTGTTCTTGCCTCTCTCTCTCCCTCACTCCATCCTCCTCCGTCAGTATCTCTCTCCTCTCTCCCTCACTCTCATCTCCATTCATTAGGACCCTTTCTTTCCTCTCTCTCACTCCCTCTCTCTTTCCTTTGGTCTTTTCATCTCTCTTTCCTTCCTTCCTTCCTTCCTTTCCGATGTGCCCCTCTCTTCCCCCCTTTGGATCAGTTGCCAATGCGTCCTTTTTCGTGGCGACCTTTCTCTCTCTTCTTCCTTTGCGTGTGCCGTTTATTCTCTTCTCCTTCTTAGTATCTCCCTTTTACCTCCCTTTCTCCTTAGTGTCACTCCCTCGCACCCTTTTCCTAATCCACAACCTTATCCCTTTCCGCTACAGTGCCATTCCCTCTGACACTCTCCCTCTCCCCCAGTGGCACATACTCCCTCCCTCCCTCCCTCCCTCCCTCTCTCCCTCCCCTGTCAGGTCTAAATCCTTAGTCCCCTCTCCTCTACTGCCCTCCCCCCCCTTTCCTCCCTCCCCTTCCCCATGTCAAATCCGTGGCTCCCTCCCTCTACCTCCTTATCCCCCCCCTACCCCTTCCCAAAGACCCATCCCCCTTCCCCCTTTCCTTATGTAAGGCCCATAGCCCCCCCCCTCCCTCTAGAAGTATCCCCTCCCCACTCCCCCTCCCCCTTCCTTACGTAAGACCCATAGCCCCCCCCTCCTTCTAGAGCCAACCCCTACCCTTCCCCCTTCCCCATGTAGGACCCATAGGCCCCCCTCCCTTCCTCTACAACCATCCCCTCCCACTCCCCCCTCCCCACTCCCCATTCCCAACATCTCTCACCCACCCCCCTCACCCCCTCCCCTCCCCCCTCACCCCCCCCCTCACCCCCACGTCTCAAAATTCCCGGGCTGGAAATTGCAAATTCTCGGCTTGGGCGTCGTTGATCACGCGCTTCATTCGTGTGTGATATGCAAATTTGGCATTCATCATACTGCGAATTGCAACAATCCCGCTGATGCATTTTTTTTTTTCTGCGACATTGGATTTTGCGACGATTTTGTGCCATGTTGAGGTTGGAGAATTCCTCCCGGGTATATCTTGAGTGCGTATGTATGTATGTGAATATATATATATATATATATATATATATATATATATATATATATATATATATATATATATATATATATATATATATATACATATATGTATATATATGTATATATATATATATATATATATATATATATATATATATATATATATATATATATATATATATACATATGAATAGAAAAACACTTTACCCGTACTGATACTATGGTAGAAAAACCGACAATGCACAGACTAGATTTATTGAGGAAAGTTTGCGCTTTGTGGGTTTTTCTACCATATATTAATATATGTGTGTTTGTGTGTGTGTGTGTGTGTGTGTGTGTGTGTGTGTGTGTGTGTGTGTGTGTGTGTGTGTGTGTGTGTGTGTGTGTGTGTGTGTGTGTGTGTGTGTATTCATAAAGATAGATAGATAGGTAGATATAGATATAGATAGTGTGTGTGCGTGTGTGTTTACATATATGCATGTATATACCTAAGTATATATATATATATATATATATATATATATATATATATATATATATATATATATATATATATATATATATATATATATATATATATATATATATATATATATATATATATATATATATATATATATATATATATATATATACACATATGCATATACACACACATGTATGTACGTATTTATCTATAGTTTACATACACTTACACACAGATTAGACACACACGTACACGCAGTTTCATATGATAACGTCAGTCTCTACTTTGAAAAATAACATATCTTGGACTCTTGAATTTTCTACTGCGACCTTCCGAGCGAGGCAAGTGAACTGGAGTGGGACGGGGGCGGGGTGGGGTGGGGTGGGAGGGGGGGGAAGGGGGGTCGCTGCTCTTTCCTGCTCTTTCTCTCTTTCTCTCTCTGGCCTGTACCCTCTCCTTCGCTCCAATCTCGCTCTCTTTTCCTTCTTTTTCTGTTCTCGATTGATTAATTTCCTCTCAGATTTTCTTTTTTGTTTTGATATGTTTATGTGTATTTTTCTGTATGTCGGTGCGTGTAGAAGTTTATTGTCTGTCTGTGTCTGTTTGGCTGTCTCTTTCTCTCTCTTTTTTTTCTCTCTCTCTCTTTCTCTCTCTCTCTCTCTCTATCTGCCTTTCTCTCTCTCTCTCTCTCTCTCTCTCTCTCTCTCTCTCTCTCTCTCTCTCTCTCTCTCTCTCTCTCTCTCGTTCCCCTTTCCTGGTCCTTCCGCCACAGCCTCTCAATTTTCCTTCTTTCCGCTCTCAATCTCCATCACACGCTCTCCCCATCCTCTCACTTATTATTCGTCTCTCTTCCCCTCCCTCTTTCACTCTCTCTCTCCTTCTCTACTCTCTCCACCCATTCTCTCACTTTCCCTATCCCTCCCTTTTTCCTCTGTTTCTCTCTCCCTTCCTCTGTCCTCTCCTTTCGCTCTCCCGCCCTCCTTCCTAACCATATTTTCCCTCTCCTTCTTCCTCCCTTTCGCCTTCTTTCCCTCCTTCTGTCCCTCCCATTCTCCCTCCTTCTGCTCCTTTCCCTTTCTCCCTCCTTCCTTCTTTCCTATTCATTCTCTCTTTTACCCTATTCCTCCGTCTCTCTCTCTTTTCGTTCCTCTGCCCCTCTCCCACTCTCCCTCTCTCTGCCCCTCCCTCCCTTCTAACCCATATTCCCCCTCCTCCTCTCTCTCTTTCTCTGTTCCTCCCCCCCCTCTCTCCCACATCCCCTCTCCTCCTCCCTCTCTCCCCCTCCCACCTCCATCTCCCTTCCGCATTTCCCTCTCTCTCCCTCCCACCTCCCTCTCTCCCTCTCCCTTTCCCTCTCTCTCCCTCTCCCTTTCCCTCTCTCTCCCACTCCCTTTCACTCTCTCTCCCTCTCTCCCTCCCCCCTATTTCCCTCTTTCTCCCTCTCCTTCCCACCTCTCTCCCTCCCTCCTCCTTCCCTCCTCCCACCCACCCCCTTCTCACCAATAAGTCTAATAAAAATTTATATCTTTATCAACCTCCACTGGGACCAATCTGCCCATTCGTCCTGATCACTGTCCGGCCTCTATCTGGCCAGGATTGACGGAATTTATTATTGATCCTGTCGATGGGATCCAGTCCTCTTCTCTGGCGACGATGCGCCTCTTTTATCCTCTTCGATTCTGTTATTCCGATCCTCGTTCTTCTTTTTGTTATTTTATTCTTCTTGTTTTTATTGTCATTAGGATTATTGTTGTTGTTTTTGTTGTTGGTATTATTACTGTTATATTGTTATTATTATCTTATAAGTCCTGGTTATTGTTATCATTGCTATCAATATCATTATTATTGGTATCAGTGTTATTATCATTATCACTATATTCGTTATCATCATTATCATTGTTATAATTATCATTGTTAATATTATCATTATTAGTATTATCATCATTATAATCATCCTCACCATCGTAATTATCATTATCATTGTTGATATAATTATATATCACAATCGTTATTATTATTACTCATCATCATTGAGAGTAGTAATAACATATCATCATTATCATCAAAAATATCATTATTATTTTCATCATCATCATCATCATCATTCATTCCATTATTATTTTTGCCGCACCTTCATTCCGCAAGTTTTCTATTAAGTTGTTCGACCACCATACCTACATATGTATTTTTTGTCTTTTGTTTTCTTGTCTTCCTCTTTTATCTTTTTCCCTTCATTTCAATTGTTTTGTTTTCGTCGATGCTGCCTCTCTCGCCAGATCTCATATACCTCACAAATACGACACAACTTAACTTTTTGTAATAGAACCTGCCTTTAGAATTCTACGAAAAATAATTTCCTTGTATTTTTCATATAGTCTGTATCATTTTTATTATTATTATGCTATCCGTAATGGATATGCGATAAAGCCTTTTATTCATGTCACCTCTATTAAAATAGAAACGGGAAGATGATGGTGTGTGTGTGTATAGACATGTAAATATATGTCTGTGTCTGTGTGTGCCTTATAAGTATATATATATATATATATATATATATATATATATATATATATATATATATATATATATATATATATATATATATATATATATATATATATATATATATATATATATATATATATATATATATATATATTTTTACATATATATATATATATGTATATATATATATATATATATATATATATATACATATATATATGTGTGTGTGTGTGTGTGTGTGTGTGTGTGTGTGTGTGTGTGTGTGTGTGTGTGTGTGTGTGTGTGTGTTTATATATATATATATATATATATATATATATATATATATATATATATATATATATATATATATATATATATATATATATATATATATATATATATATATATATATATATATATATATATATATATATATATATATATATAAACCTTTTCAAATTCCACAAACTATTTCGAACAACAAGGACAGAGAATGCGTGGGAAGTTAACAGGATATTACATCTTTATCTTTCTTTCTCTCTCCCTCTCTCTCTCTCTCCCTCTCTCCCTCTCCCAGTCTCCTCTCTTCTTCTCCGGAATCTTTTTTTCCCCTCTCGGTTTTTCTATCTATCTGCCTGTCTATTTTGTTAGGTATCTGTGTATCTATCTGTCTGTTTAACTATCTATCTGTTTGTCTGTCTGCCTATCTATTTATCTATTTGTCTGAAATTCTCTGTCTATCTGTCTATCTACCTACTTATCTATCTCTATCCATATCCATGTCTACCTATCTTTTTCTTCTTCTAATACCACTACTACCACCACTATTACTTTCTCTCTCTCTCTCTCTCTCTCTCTCTCTCTCTCTCTCTCTCTCTCTCTCTCTCTCTCTCTCTCTCTCTCTCTCTCTCTCTCTCTCTCTCTCTCTCTCTCTCTCTCTCTCTCTCTCTCTCTCTCTCTCTCTCTCTCTCTCTCTCTCTCTCTCTCTCTCCTCCCTCCTCTCCTCTCTCTCTCTCTCTCTCTCTCTCTCTCTCTCTCTCTCTCTCTCTCTCTCTCTCTCTCTCTCTCTCTCTCTCTCTCTCTCTCTCTCCCTCCCTCCCTCCCTCCCACCCTCCCCACATCCCACGCCCTCTGTTATCTTCAGAAAAACGAAATGTGTGAGTGGCTGCCATGAAATCAAACTTTTCCTCTCATTTCTTTAATGTCATTTTCTTCTCCTATCATTTCCTTTCTTTCTTTTTTTCTTCTCTTTTATCTCCTTTTTTTGGTTTATCTCATTTCTTTTTTTAATATCTTTTGTATTTTCTCTCTTTTCTGTTATTGTTGTTTATTTTCCTTTTTTTTACTCTTTTCTTTTCTTGTTTTTTTTTTTGTACAACATTTTTCAATTTTATTTCTCCTTCTTTTCCCTCATTTGAAAATTTTCCAAGATAGATAGATAGATAGACAGATAGACGATTGATTGATTGATAGATGGATAGACAGGTAGATAAATGAATAGGTAGATCGATAGACTGGTAGATAGAGAGAAAGATAGATACAGATAGATAGATAGATGGATAGATATATATGTAGGTACGTACGATAGATAGGTAGATCGATAGATAGATAGATAGACTGACTTCTTGATTGCCGAAGAGATACATAGATAAGTAGTGAATATAGTAATGTGTATGTAGGGAGTGTGTCTGTGTTTGTGTGTGTGTGTGTGTGTATGTGTGTGTGTGTTTATGTGTGTGTGTTTATGTGTGTGTGTGTGTGTGCATGTGTGTGTGTGTTTGCGCGTGTGTGTGTGTGTGTTTGCGTGCGCGCGCATGTGTGTGTTTGTAAAAATATATGTGTTTCCCTCACGTATTCGTCTGTGAAAAAGAAAAAAAGAAGAAAATGGAAAAAGAAAGAGAAAGAGAGATAGAGAGACAGCCAGGTACATCATTACCAACTCCGCAGCGAAACATGCCGCCAGTGTTCCCAGACACAGACTCATTCCTTCCAGAGATTTTAAGACCTCCGAGTGCTTTCATCTTTTCCCGGCCGAGAGTGGGCGTGAGTGGGCGGGACTTACGTTTGACATTTTTTTTTTTTTTTCGAGTTTTAGCGTGTTTTATATTCTAATCCTTGGCGTCTCTTTGAGATATATTAAATCGATGAGAATTCTCTTTTTTGATGTACATATGTTTAGGTTTATATGACAATCTTCTTTATATGATAATGATTTATATGATTCTTTCTTTGTATTAAAGGTTTGATTGGTCAATAGCATTCATTTTGTTTATTATCCTCTTTAACTTTATCCATAGTTTATTACTTTGGCGTTTAATTTTAATCTCGTCTTATACATTGATATCATTGTGGCTAAAATTGATTTTTTTTCTTTTCTTTTGGGTATATTATGTATTAAAATCATTATTCCTCACTCCTTCATTGTTATTGTTAGCATTAACAGGTATGCTATAAAAAGAAATACCGTCAACTTCTAATAAACAGAATGTTAAACAATATATGCACATCTAATTCAACCAGCAAGTAATAAAAACAAAAACCATAACAAAAACAAAATGAGTAATAAAAACAAAAACAACAACAAAACAAAAATAACATGAGTAATAGAAACAAAAACAACATAACAAAAACAACAACATGAGTAATAAAAACAAAAACTATTACCATCTAGATGAACATCCATACCTCTGAAGTTCATGTGGATATTATGATCGACAGTACCATATCCATCTTTTCCTTCTCCGCCAGAAAATAGGTCGCAATCCGTCCGCCGTTCTCATCCGTCGGCGATTTTGCAGATGAGTTCCATCGCAGAAACAGAAGACACGGGAAAAGCGCATCTCGAGGCGGCGCGCGTGACTTATCGGTGTCCTTCTGGCACGAACGCCGTCTCCGGGGGTGGCGGGGGGGGAGGGGGTCGTCGTGACCGCCCCTCCCCCTTTCCCCGCCTCCGGACACGCCCTTCTCTGCGGTGGGTAATGAGTCTGTGCCTCCGCGGATGATTCCTATGGGCGCTCGAACATGTCCGCGTTAATACCTACGCACACACAATCACACACACAATCACACACACACACAATCACACACACACACACACACACACAATCACACAATCACACATATATATAAATATATATATATATATATATATATATATATATATATATATATATATATATATATATATGTATGTATATATATATATATATATGTATATATATATATATATATATATATATATATATATATATATATATGTGTGTGTGTGTGTGTGTGTGTATGTGTGTGTACATATATATATATATATATATATATATATATATATATATATATATATATATATATATATATACATATATATATATATGTATATGTATATATATACATATTTATATGTGTGTGTGTGTGTGTGTTTTTTTATGTGTGTCCGCACATGAACACACACAGACAGACGGGAGGACACGTAGATCCCCCCCCCCCCCCCCCCGAACGCGGCCGCCTCGCCCTCCTGACGCAGCAGATTCATCCTCGCGTGCTTGCTCTTGACTCCCTCGGCGACGCGGGATCGACGAGGGACTTCTGGAGAGAAACCCGACTTTTCTTCTTTTTTTTCTGTTTCTTTGTTTATCTCTGTCTCTCTCGGTGTCTCGTTCATTTTTCTTTTTCTTCCCCGTTTTCTGTGTTTAATGAATTACGGAGGAAGAGGGTAAGAGGGAGAGAAAGTGTTCGAGGAAGAAAGGGAAAGAGAGAGAAAGACTGATAAACAGACAGACAGCAGACAGGCAGACAAAGAGAGAGGGGAAACGGTGGAAGAGGTAGTCACAGGGGACACATACACACATACACACACGAACACATACATTTACAGGAGAAAAGCTTAGACAAAACTAGCTTATTGGAAGCTGAATCTCGGAACTCTTGCCCATTTTTAGATAAATAATTATAACGTATGTATATGTATATATACATATACATATATATATATATATATATATATATATATATATGTATGTATGTATGTATATACATATATATACATATATATACATATTCGTTCTTGGGTATTTTTCAAATAAAATGTCAGCTTGAAACGTAAAAGATAAATCAAAAGATCTCTCGGAGTCCTTGCCGGTTAAGGGAAGAGGTTCGTGTGAAACCGGGCGTCTCAATCCGTAGATTTTATCCTTCTTTGTTCCCATTTTTATTAACCTGTTATGATGTATATAATACCTTCTGCTCCAACATAAGAGGTAAAATGATACAAATAACAATAATTAACTGTATAATCCTCTACGTTCGTTTATAATCCTCTAAGTTCGTTCCGTTTTTGTCGCCATCTTGAAACAAAAGATAAACATTTAAGCCAAGGGAAGAGGATCCAGTGCGATGACAAAGCATTTTACATTTTCTAGTCTTATTGTTTTCGTTATTCTTTTGTTTCGAAGCTTTTTTACGAAACAAAAGGGCATTTCCGCATTGTTCGTGATATATCATGTTATATTCAAGATGAAAACGGATAAATAGTTCACATTAATGGAGACAGATAAGGGAGGATGAATATAAATGGTTACCAGTGCCTTGGTTTATTGATACAGGGATATTAGCACTCGGTTTTCAAGGGGCACCGCTATTGCAATGGCAAACTCCCGCAGCAACTCCTAGAACAGCAAATATATATGCGTGTGTTTGGGAACGTGTATGTATGTATATATGTGTATGTGTGCGTGTGTGTGTGTGTGTGTGTATGTGTGTGTGTGTGTGTGTGTGTGTGTGTACCGGTCTACATAACTTATACATAATGCCGCGGTATAGACAGTTGACTCCGGATATCACTCAGGAAATCTTTTAGGTTCGTAACACGAGCGAAGCGTCCCGACCCCCGTTTCGAAGCTCCGAATACCGTGGAATTGAAGCAAACAAAAGTAGAAACAGGAGGGAACACATTTTCTTTTCTTATAATTTCAAAATTTTAGAGTGATTTGGTCAGCCATAGTGTTTGCGCCGTGGTTTTTCATGGTAAAGGACAGTGATCATAAATTCGTTAGCCCATGTAGAAATAATAATAACTCTGATAGTAACAATAAATATATGAATGAATGAATAAATGAAATAAAATTACAAAAATACTATGATATATAAGTTTTCTACCTTTTTTTCATTGTGTTTATAAAGCCACTTTCAACAAGACGATAGAAACCTTGCATTTTTTTTCCTACAGTACCCATGCTATCAAATATTATATAAATAAAAATACAAATATTAATGTTAATACTTGACTCATTCTACAATCAACTAGTCTATTCTGAATATTATCTATCATTCGTCTATCGTCTTTTTACAGTAGATGGAGATTATAGACGGGCGGGAAATGGTAGTTATATTAAACCAAACATGAAAATATGTCCTTAGTGATAACTGATATTTGACAAAAAATAAAGATAAAGATTGTTTTCATGACAGACAAGGTATGTTCGTTGCGCAGGTCGGGGGCAATTGCATGGGAAAATCCTATCAACTGAGCCACGGCTTACGACGGAGGAAAAGGAGGAGGAGGAGGAGGAGGAAAAGAAGGAGAAGTAGGTCGAAGAGGAAGATTGGGAGGAGGAGAGGAAGAGAAGTAGGACGAAGAGGAAGCTTGGGAGGAGGAGGAGGAGGAGGAGAAGTAGGAAAAGGTGAAAAAAGAGGGAGAGGAAGAAGAGAAGGAGGACCGTAGAATTAGATGAGGATGAGAAGGAAAATGTGAAAAAGGAGGGAGAGGAAGAAGAGGAGGAGAAGGAAGATGAAAAAAGGAAATGGAGGGAGAGGAAGGAGGTAGATAATGCAGGAAGAGGACGAGGGATGAATAAGCACAAGGAAGACGGAGGATGGAGGCAGGGGTAAGAGGGAAGGAAGAAGGAGGACGTAGTTAAAACGAAAGAGGAGGAGGATGGGATAGTGGATGGCATTGGGAGGGGGAGGAGGAGGACAAGGAGGAGGGAGGATAAAGTGGAGGAGTAGGAGCAGCAGCAGGAGGAGGAGTAGCGGATAATGAGGGGAAGGGGAGTAGGAGGAAGAGGAGATAGAGAGAATAAAAAGAGGGAAAGAAGTAGAAAAGAAAGAGAAAGACGAAGAGAACGAGGAAAATAAGAATAACGAGAAGCAGGAGAATAGGGAGAAATAGAATAAGAAGGAAGAAGAAGAGGAGGAGGAGAATAAGAAGTAGAATAAGAGAAAAAGAGTAGGAAGAAGGAGAAGGAGAAGGAAAGAAGAAGAATAAGGAGAGGAAGAAGGAGAAGAACAAGGACAAGAAAAATAAGGAGAAAGAGAAAAGCAATAAAAAATAAGAAGAATAAGAAAATAAAAAAGTGAAATAAGAAGGGGGGAAAGAAAGAGAAGAAGAAGAAGAAATAGAAATAGAAAGAAGAAGAAAAAAGAAGAAGAAGAAAAAAAGGAAAAGAAGGAGAAAAAGAAGAAATAGAAAAAAAAGAAAAAGAAGGAGAAGAGAAGGAGGAGGCGGTTTGATCTCGCCGCGGGAAGGATCGGCGTCTTAAAGGTGAGCGCCGCATCCCCTTGTCCTGCGGGATGGGCGCGTGGCGGCTCGGCGTAATGTCTGTACTTGCGGGCGGGCGTGGTTGTGGGGGTGGAGGTGGGTGTGTGCGTGTGGGTATGGGTGTGGATCTGTAAGTGTGGGTATAGGTGTGGTTATGGGTGGGAGTGGGGGTGGGGGTGGATGTGGGCGTGGGCGTGTGGGTATGTGGGTAGGGGTTTTGGGGTGTGTGGGGGAGTGGGTGGGGATGGGGATGGGTGTGTATGTGGGCGTGTGGGTATGAGTTTTGGGGTGTGTGTGGGTATGGGTGTGGGTGTGTAGGTATGGGTGTGAGTACGATGTTGGGTGGGGGTAGAGGTGGATGTGAGTGTGAGCGTGTGGGCGTGTGGGTACGAGTTAGGGATGTGGGTATAGGTGTGGGTGTCGGTATGATGTGTGGGTGGGGGTGGGGGTGGATGTGGGTGTGCGTGTGGGCGTTTGGGTGTGGGAATGGGTTTAAATGTGGTTATGGGTTTGAGTGTGGGTGTGCGGATGTAGGCGTGGCTTTGTGGGTGTAGGTGTGGGTATGGGTGCGGGAGTAGACATGTGGGTGTAGGTATATATGAGCGTATGTGCTTCCGTCTGTTCCTACATATGTGCGTGCCATCAAATATACGCCTTTAATTGTATAAACCCAATCTCTATTAATAACTTATTAATACGATAATAACATAACTGTATCGACGTCATGTTAACGTATATTGAGTACCATTGACAGTGAATATATCAGGGAATATTGACAGCTGATTGCGCTTCTAAGTAACCGTTTTCGAAACAATATTGGATGGCGAATAAAATTTTGGAGAATCAATCTTGTAATGTAAATATCTTTTATTTTCTCTTTCGTCGATCTTTCTGCTTCTCTCACTCTGTCTCTTATGACTCTTAATTTCTTCCTTTTTCTTTCTCTTTATCTCTCTGTCCGTCTGTCTATCTATCTATCTATCTATCTATTTACATATCAATCTTTCTATCTATGTATCTATCTATATCTATAATATATATACATACATACATACATATATATATATATATATATATATATATATATATATATATATATATATATATATATATATATATATATACATATATATCTATCTATCTATCTATCTCCACTCCAGTCTCTCTCTCTCTCTCTCTCTCCTTCTCTCTCTCTCTCTCTCTCTCTCTCTCTCTCTCTCTCTCTCTCTCTCTCTCTCTCTCTCTCTCTCTCTCTCTCTCTCTCTCTCTCTCTCTTTCCTACTCTCTCTCTCCTTCTCTCTCTCTCTCTCTCTCTTTCCTACTCTCT
Source organism: Penaeus vannamei (assembly GCF_042767895.1). Classification (NCBI taxonomy): domain Eukaryota; kingdom Metazoa; phylum Arthropoda; class Malacostraca; order Decapoda; family Penaeidae; genus Penaeus; species Penaeus vannamei. Next base: position 39,838,517 of record NC_091552.1, read on the forward strand.
CTCTCCTACTCTCTCTCCTACTCTCTCTCCTCCTCTATCTCTCTCTTACTCCCTCGCAGCTCCCGGGACGCCCCATGAGGGAGATTTGACAGTGCCATCTCAATCCATCTCAGGGCCACGGTGCCAGAGTGACGCGCCTGGCACTCTGGTATTCGGGCCGAAAATTTGGTGTGAAAAGAAGTATTTGTTATTGATGCTTGCCTGATTGTTTGGTTGTTTGTTTTTTCTCGCTGTTTATTGTTTTATTTGTTTATTAAGATGGTAATGCTGATAATCGTAATAGTTTTGATAGTAATGATAAAACTCATAATACTGATATTTATGATAATTTTAAAAATCAATAGGGACAACAATAATGATAATGAAAATCAATATTAAAATTATGATAATGATTATATATATAATAGTAATGATAATAGTAGTAGTAGAAGCAGTAGTTGTAGTAATGATAATAATACCTATATTGATGATAATGATAATAACAATGATATTGTTTTTTTCATAATAATGATAATAACAATGATATTATTTTTTTCATAATAATGATGATAATAACGATAATAATAATAATAATAGTAATAATAATAATAATAATAATAATAATAATAATAATAATAATAATAACAATAATAACAATAACATCATCAACAATAACAAGACAATAACAACCCCAACAGCGAAGGCACCAAAAACACCAGCAACATCAGACGGACAAACACACGAACAGACACAGCTAGCAGGAGTGGCCGTACAGCGAGGGCCTCTTTCCCTCAAGGTCAAAGCCGCACTTACGGTTCCGAGCGCAAGTGAGCCTCGAGATTCCGTTGTCCTTGGAGCGATGCCAGGGAAAATGGGTGGGAAGGAGGGGAGGGGGAGGGGGAGGGAGGGAGGCAAGGGTGTGAGTTGCAGGAGAGGGATGGTAGGCGTGGCTCTGTTGATATGTATATGGGCATATATTTCTTTTTGTGTTTGTATATGTATGCACACACACACACACACACACACACACACACACACACACACACACACACACACACACACATATATATATATATATATATATATATATATATATATATATATATATATATATATATGTGTGTGTGTGTGTCTGTGGTTGTATATGTGTGTGTGTGTGTGTGTGTGTATGTGTGTGTGTATGTGTGTGTGTGTGTGTATAATTATTTATATAAGTATATATATGAACTAATAAATGGTACAATTATGTATATGTTTATTTGTCTGTGTGTGTGTGTGTGTGTGTGTGTGTGTGTGTGTGTGTGTGTGTGTGTGTGTGTGTGTGTGTGTGTGTGTGTGTCTCGTATATATTTCTATCCGTCTATCTATATATTTTTCTATCTCTCTATCTATCTATCTGTCTGTCTATCTATAACTCTATTTCTCCTCCCCTTCCCTCCCTCATCGTCTCTCCCCATCTCTTTTATACCTCTCCCCAATCTCTGGTTCTTATCAGTCAGAAACGATGGTTCCGTGGCCTTCATTCCTGCCCTTTGTCCATCATTAATCAGGGCGAAACAGACGAATTCTTATATCGATTTCTTTTGTGGGTTTGAATGTTATCTCGGAGGATAGTTTGACCTATACAGATGATGCTCCGTTTTCTTTCTTTAATTGATGCGACGTGATATTTTTTCCCGTTTTCTATTGATGTATTCAGTTTTCGTGTATTGATTTACTTTTTTTTCTTTTCTTTTTTTCTTTTTTGTATCGGATTTTTGGAAGTTTTGCTTGATTTCTTATTCGTGTTATTAGTATTCCGGGAGTCCTAAAAATAAACAGTTGATTGATGCGTGCAAATGTGAACAAATGTGTGAATTTAATGCGCGAAGTTTAATATACTTGCAATTTGTTACGGAAGAGGAAGGTCAGAATTGAAGTATATATTAAGGTAATGAGTCAGTCAACATGCTCTAATGATCTATATGTATTTTTTTTTATTCTATCTAGTAATTTATTTCGAGAAAGGGATATCAATTGCTGGTAGGGAATATGTATTTCAAAGGCCTTTATATCCTTTAAATATGTCTTCATATATTTTTTGTGTACATTTCTGCGTTTTATGTGTGCTCATGCGTGCATAGGCGTGTGGTCGCAAAATATTGTGCGTATATATGCATTCCAAGAAATTTTGAAATAAAGAAAATATATAAATATACAGGACTGTGTAAATTCAAGATATTACTTCTGCGTCTAGAGTGCAATTCTCCATTTCTTTCAAATCTAATAAAGATTTAAAGCAAGCTCCTTTCCGCATAACACACACCTTTTCTCCATTTCGCAAAATACGGGGTAGCATTTTACGGGTTTAAAGAGTGGAAAAGGTTTTGTTTGTGATGTTGAAAAATGCAAGAAACTATTCTTTGTTTTTCTACGAATTTTGCATAAGGGAACTAATTATGAATTTAAATGTGTTGTAAGATTTAGCTCTGCTTTGCCCAAAATATTTTACCCGCGAATACTCTCTTTAATCTTTTAATATGGTCCCATTCTAGGCATTGTAGAGTACGATGTTAGTTGTTGAGCTATCTGTAAAAAACACTCAGAAGAAAGACAAATCAGTTTATCATTAAATACTTTGTTTGAAAAAACAATAGTTTGAAAGAAATATATACATTCATATACATATATACATATATATATATACTAAAGCACACACACACACACACACACACACAAATATATGTGTGTGTGTGTGTGTGTGTGTGTGTGTGTGTGTGTGTGTGTATGGAGAGAGAGAGAGATGCACACACATGCACATACACACACACATACACACACAAACATACATATATATGTATATAATATATATATATATATATATATATATATATATATATATATATAGAGAGAGAGAGAGAGAGAGAGAGAGAGAGAGAGAGAGAGAGAGAGAGAGAGAGAGAGAGAGAGAGAGAGAGATTGAGACACACACACACACACAAAAAGACAGAGACACACACACACACACACACACACACACACACACACACACACACACACACACACACACACACACACACACACACACACACACACACACACACACACACACACACACACACACACACACACACACACACACACACACACACACACACGCACGCACACACACAGAAATTAAAACTCAGTGCTTGAGTTAGAGACCCAAAAAACAAACCAACACGATCCTTCGACACTCCCGCTGACACTCTCGCTAGCCATTAACCCAAACACTGCAATGCACAAGCGTGTCACGAAGAATAGAGAAGTCCCCCCTGTCACTCTCTTTGCAGGCCGCGTTTTCTTCATATTCGCCAAGCACAAAGGTCCGCAGTGATGGCGCAGACCTGTTCCATAACACGATTTCGTAACATGATCGTTTTGTTGCGAGTTCCTGTGTTTAAGGCTTTTCTTCGCACCTTATTCTTGTCTAGTTGATTTGTTACCTTGTTTTTTTTGTTTGTTTTTTTTCTTTCTTTCTTTCTCTCGCCTCTTTATCTCTCTCCCTCTCGGACTGTTTTGTAGTTTTCTTTCTTCGTCCCGCCTATTTTCTCTCTCTCTCTCTCTCTCTCTCTCTCTCTCTCTCTCTCTCTCTCTCTCTCTCTCTCGCTCTCTCTCTCTCTCTCTCTCTCTCTCTCTCTCTCTCTCTCTCTCTCTCTCTCTCTCTCTCTCTCTCCTTCTCCTTCTCCTTCTCCCTCTCCCTCTCCCTCTCCTTCTCTATCTATCTATCTTTCCTCCTCTCTTCTCCTCTCCCTCTCTCATCAACCCCCTCCCCCATTCCCTTTCTTTTATCACCTGTTCTTTACGCCATTATTTTTCTTTTATTCTTTTGTGTTCTCTCTCCTCCTCGTGTCTCAAGTGTTTTTCAGAAGTCTGGCCGGAGAGAGTTGAGTTTTAACGAGCCTCTCTAATCACTGCAGTGAGGTGGTCATTTTTATTATCCTTTTTTCTATCTTTTCATTCATTGTTCTCGTGCTTGTCTTTGTTATTATTATCATTGTCATTTTTATTATCATCATTGTTGTTATTGCTGTTGTTTATGTTATTGTTGATAGTATCATCATTATTATTATCATTATTGTTTTATTATCAATTATATCATTATCATTGTTATTGTTATTATTACTATTATCATTATTATTACTACTATCATTATTATTATTTTCATTATCAATATTATCATCTTGATTATCATCAAGTTATGTTTTTGATCGAGTTGGTTAGTAGTTAGTTTGTTCGTTGGTTAACACGATAATTCAATAAGTTTTCAACAGATTTTTGTATCAGAGGTGTGTCTTAGCTATTACAGTTTTGTGGTGATCTGGATCCAGGAATTTATTGTAATTATCGCATAGTTACCCCTATAACCTTGGTAATAGGGGTAACTATTATTATCATCATTATCTTTAACACCTCTGCTATGGAGGTCATGTTTACGGATGTCACCAGTGTACCCGAGAAAGGTGTAATGTAATTCTTCAATTGTGAATGTTCTTATTCCATCAGTGAAGTAAGGGCTCTTTGAGTGCTTCTCGTTGTAACTATTGTAATTATTACTATTATTATCAGTATTATCATTATCAGTATTATCATTATTATTACTATTCTTATCATTATTAGTTTTTTATTATCATTATCATTACAAGGATTATTACTGTCAATATTGTTATCATTTTTCTTAATATTATTATCACCATCATGATTGTCATTGTTATCATTATTGTTAATGCTCTTATTTTTATTATCATTATTGTTATTACTATTATTATCTTTATCATTATTGGCATCATCGTTACTGTCATTATCATTATTATCCTCATAATTATAATTATCGTTATTATTATTACTATTATTATCATTAACAATATGATTATCACCACCATCATTGTTTTTATCACTATTATTACTGTCATTATTATTATATTATCATTATCATTACTGTTACTAACATCATTACTATCTTCATTATTATTCAGATAAAATTGAAAATATTGCTTTGTTATCATGACCACCATTACTGAACGAAATTATACGAAAAAAAACATATGAAAACTAGTGGAAAGCTCTCTTTTTTCTCGTTTATCTTTCTCTCTTCGTTTTCTTCTTTTCTTTTCTTTTTTTCTCTCCTATTTTTATCTTTTCTCGGTTGTCACGATTTTTTCTTCTACGTCTTTTTCTTTGTCTTTTTGCCCTGTTTCCTAATTTTGTTATCTCATTTTTTTCCACTTCTTTCTTTCTTTCTTCTTTTCTCTCTTTCCTTTATTCTCTCATCTTTTCTTCCACTTCTTTCTTTCTCTCTTTCTTCTTTCTCTTTCCCTCCCTTCTATTTATCGAAAAAAATGTCTTCACCTCCAAGGAAACTGAACCATGAAAACTTTATCAAAAAAAAAAAATAATAATAATAATAATAATAATAATAAAAAAAATCGTTATGGCCACGGGCTAAGAAGCATGATGTTGCATGCAATCTCGCACGCACGTTCGGACAAATGTGAATTTAAAACGAGAATGAACAATAAAAAAAGAAGGAAGC
>NC_091552.1:39856546-39859046 GCF_042767895.1 Penaeus vannamei
TGATAATGATGAAAATCATAATAACGATGATGATGATGGTGATAATAACAATAACCCTAATGATAATGAAAATGATAATGATACTAATAGTAATGATAATGATAACAATTGTAATAATGATAATAGTAATAGTGATAATAATAAAGATGATAATAATTATAATAATACTAACAGTAAAAGCAATAATAATAATGATAATAATACTAATAGTAATGACAATGATAATAATGATGATGATGATAGTAACAGTGATAATAAAGATGGTGATAATAATAATGATAAAGAAAATGATATGATAACGATAAAAATAAAAATGACGATGATGATGATAATGGTAACAACAAAAACAATGATAAAAGCAATAACTATAATCACGATCATTACAGCAGTAATAGTGATATTAATAATGATGATAATTATCATAATAATGATAATGATTATTATCATGATAGTGGTGAAATATTAGTGATGATAGTAATGATAATAAAAAAAATGATTCTAAAAATCACACTGATAATGATCATAATAACAACAACTAATAATAATAATTATAATGACAATGATAGGGATAAATATAAAAATGATGATGATGATGATAATGATGATGATAAAAATAATAATGATGATAATATTAATGATAATAACATTAATAATAATATTAATAGTAATGGTAATGATGATAATAATGTTAATAATAATGATAATGATAATAATGATACTGACGATGATAACAGTAGCATTAATAATTATGATAATGATGAGGATGATAATGCTAACAATGATAATAACAAAAATAATAGAAATGGTAATAGCAGTAATGGCATTAGTGTCCATGATATCAATAATATCGATAATAATAATAACAATGATGATAATATTATAATAATGATAATGGTGATGATGATAATAACAGTGATAATAGGAATAACATTAGTGATCAGTATAATGGTTTCAGTACCAATGATTATGATTACGATGACGCTAATATTGATGAAGAAAATGATAATGATAGCAATAATGATGATAATTATGAAAATGATAATAATAACGGTAATGATGATAATGACAATAATCAATGATAATGACAATAATCAATGATAATGACAATAATAGTAACAATAATGATTATACAAATTATAATTATAATGATGTTAATAATGATAATCATCATAAAAATCATAATCGTGATAATAATGATGATGATAATAATGATAATAATAATACCAATAATATCAACAATAATAATAATAGCAATGATAATAATAACACTGGTAATAATAATCCTAATAATAATAGCAATGATAATGATAATGATCATAACAATAGTAATGATGATGAAAATAATAGTAATAAAGATAGTAACAAGAATAGTAATAACAATAATGAAAACTGAAATAGTAAAAATGATATTGTTAATAACAATGAAATTGTGGTAATACTAATAGCAGTGATAATTATAATAAAGATGATAATAACGATAAAAATAAAAATAATGATATCAATAATAGTAATAATAACAATACTAATAATACGTAAATAACAATAATGATAATAATAACGATGATAACAATGATGATAATAATAATGATAATGATAGTTATTATCATTAGTATTATCATTATTATTATCATTATTATTATCATAATAATAATAACAATAATAATAAACAATAGTAATGACACTTATAATGATAATAAAAATGATAATGACTGATAATGATCATAATGATAACACTGATTTTGATGATAATGATAATGATAATAATGATAATGACAGCATTAACAAAGATAACAATAACAATTATAATAATGGTAATTATAGTAATAATAGTGGTGACGATAACAACAAAGATAATGATTACAATAAAACTACTGATCATGAAAAAGCAATATCGATAATAACAGTAATAACAGCGACAATAACAACCTTAACATACAGCTGAACCACCAATTCAAAAGTACCTCGACAGATGGACCACCTGTCAACAGCGAGCGGGTAAGACTGCTAGCTACCGTGGTGCTTGGCGTGTGGAGAGCCATGAATAGAGGATGAGATCGCTAACAGAAAAGGACACGGTTTTGCTTCAGACGTGCTGGAGGCAGACGAAACGAGACGGGAAAGCAAGTAAAAACGAGTGAAAACGAGTAAAAACGAGTGAAAACGAGTAAAATCGAGACGGGAAAATGAGTGAAAACGAGACGGGGAAACGAGTGAAATGGGAGACTGGGTGTTTGTGTGGGGGGGGGGGGGGGGGAGAATGTGTGTGGGTGGGAGTGGGGGGAGTGTGTTTTTGTGTGGGTGGGCGTAGGGAGAGTGTGTTTGTGTGTGTGTGGGGGGGGTCATGGGTGTGAAGAGAATGTGTTTGTGTGTGCGTCGGTTTGGGGAGAATGTGTGTTTGTGTGTGGGGTGGGGGGGTGTCTATGGGTGTGGGGAGAGTGTGCGTCTGTGCGTTGGTTTGATGGGTGGGTGTGAGGGGGGGGGGGGGGAGTGTTTGCGTGCA
>NC_091552.1:39876546-39884046 GCF_042767895.1 Penaeus vannamei
ATTATATATACATTAAAATGTGAATAGTGTTTTAGGAATCTTTCAAAATCAAAAACGGTCTCGCATCTTCTCTCGATAAACATATGTTCTTTTTTACTTTGAAATGGCTGTTTTTAACAGTCATTGTGTTAACTTCGAATGGATGGATACCTTTAGAAAATAGTTTAAAGCAGTTTCTAATATGTTGTAGTAATGTATATATTTAGCCTTTCCTTGTAGTTACTTGACAGCCTGATGTAGCTTCGTCAATTTCCGTAAAGTCTTGTTCGTCTCGGGTAGTGCTATGCTGTATACTGTATATCATTAGCCTTATAGTAGTTTCATATCAATAAATGTCTTCTGCGAGCTTTATTGTGATATACTTTATGTTTAATGCATATATTCATGAATCATTTGTATATACAGCTTCAAGATGGACTGGATATATATGAACAAAAAATCAGAAAGGAATTAATAATTGATATAGGAGTCACGATGAAATAGTTGTTCACTTTTCTTTGCAAGGAATTTTACAAATAAACATCAGTGTAAATCATAAAAAGAAAACGTAAACATGAGATAAAAGTATTTAATTCAGTCCTTCATGAAGACTCCCTTCGCTATCAGACCACGTATTAACACAATATCCCCGATTTTCTCTTCCCACAGCAAATAAGGAACCTGTTCAGTTCGACGAACTATTGTGACGGTGCACGCGATCCAGCGACTACACCCTCATTCCAAACCAGTGAATCGTCGACAACACCCTTATCCTTATCTAGGGATTTGGTGACTCCATTCTCACCGTTAACCAACGATTCGGCAACTGCACCTCTTCTTATTCCTATTTTTTATTTGTCTCTTGCACTGTTTCTTCCTTTTTTTCGGTGATAAACGATTGTATTCTCAGTCGTCACTTCATCAGGTTGACACACCTCACCGTTGACCGACATTCTAATGGCAGTTCTGTTACTCAATACACTCTCATCTTCGGACAAAGCATCTTTCCTCGACCTAAGTACTTTACTTTGAGCTTCTGTCAGCAATTCTGAGCAACTCCTTCAGGATTGTTGTGCGTCTTTCCCATGTCAGAAGTAAGATCTCCTTTACTTCTCGCTGACGACTCCATCTGAATTTCCCAACACTCATTCTCGAGAATATACTGAAGAGGGACGAGGGACTTCGACACTAAGCTGTTTCCACAACCCAGACACCACAATAAACGAAGACAGCTCAGAGGATTAATTTTGATCTTGTTTTTAGCTGTTGTTTTCATTATCGAATAAAGACAGACGTCCAATTCTGTATCTTCTGTGAGCCGGAAAGTATAGTGATTTTCACCATCTAAAGGAAGAAGACCTATGGTGTATAGAAGCACGCTTTGATAATTCAGACTTCTTATAATCAAGAAAACACGTGACTACAAAATCGGCGTGCTTGATACGCATATTTCATTTGTAGAATATATATCGAATAGAATTTGCTGTGAGTAGTGAAGTTACAGACTTGCTAAGTCAAGAATTCCAGTCTCATTCATACTCCTTGCTAATGAGAAGTGACTCTGATTTCTCCCCTTCATTTGCAAACGGAAGTAACTCATACACTCACTTGTGTAAGAGTCTTTTCTTGTAAATATATAAACTTAAAGTGCCTGGTTATATAGTTTATGTATAAAGCCCTAGTTAAAAAAAGTATAATACTCAAAGTTTAGTGTATAAGCACATGGTGTGATTTACTTGCAACTTTGGATTTTTTAATATTTATCATTATTGTGCGTGGACCTCTGGTAAACAATCTCGTCCTTCCCTTCAGGTCCAGCTTTACAAGAACCAAATTGTAAAATTGTATTTGTTTTCCTTTGCAATTCAGTGATATTGATTAATTAGCTACCAAGTCTCCCTCCCTCCAACCAAGGCCAAGGAAAGCCAACCAACCATCAAACACCTAAAACCCTTAAACTCCCTTGGCCATCACTAACACTACTTGCCTTCCTTCCTTGACTTTACCGTCCGCCTGCCGCCGCCACATTTAACTGTGTCCACTCTTGTAGTATTCTTCTGTGTCTCTAACTAAGCATCATGGAAGGGGAGGAAAAACCAGAAGAATCCTTTGCCGTTAAGCTGAAGTATTACACGACCCTGACCATGGGAACAACGGCATGTCTATCATCCTTCATCTTCATGTTCTTGATTCCATGGATACTGGATCCATCTATATCCACTCTCATGGCTAACTTCGACCCAGAGCAGGTGTTGTGCAGGACAGTCAGAACAGATCATTTGGTGAGCATGAAGAACTGTTCCTGGTCATCGTGTAAGCACGGGTGCACCACGGACCAATACGAATGCGACCAGATCTATGTGGACTACATGCATGTTCCCTATAGCGAGTATGACGAGGAGAGCTTCGAGATGGACGAAGACCTCTGGGTTGGACGTGGTGTTCCCCTTTTCATCAACATCAAGGCTTGCGGATACCCACCTCAAACCAACTGCTCCACTTTCGCTGACAAACACGGTCCCGAAGGCTCTGTCTTCGCCTGCTATTACTCACGAGCTGACCCTAACTTAGTCATGACCGAATATTCATGGTGGAAGGAGGTCAACAGCATCATCATGGCCCTCCTGATTCCAAATGTCCTGTGTGGGTTCTCCCTCGGTCTGGTGACCTACTGGTGGTATCCTGGTTGCCAGAAGAGGCGCTGTCAGTACCAGCTCCCACCTGACCAAGAGGACGCATCTTCTAATAATGCTGACGATGAAGATGATGAAGAGGGAGAACAGGATGACGAAGGGGATGGAGCAAAGAAGGGAGATGAAAGTGACATGAAGAACAGACCTCAAGAAGAAGAAAAGGACCGTGATACATCCATCAGCATGCCTGAAGAGTAAGTAAAAATTGGGATTCCTAGCTCGAAACCCTATAAAGCAACGGTGTTGAACCCATGGAAGACCACAATGCTCACCTCGTTTCTTGTTTTTATAATCTGTATTAATTGCCTTTCAGGGTTTTGCTCATACGTGCTTTGTTCTTCCAATAAAATGATACTTGGATTTCTATGTCTACAAAAAGTAATTGCTGACTACTCTAAAAATGGATTTGGATAAGATCATTAATGCATGCATACTTGATCCCCAAGTCCAAATAATGAATTAAGTAAATAAATGACTTTGCAAAAGTGTATATCTCAAGTGTATGTTAAAACACTTCAGTGTCTAGTCATAATGATAATCACTATGATGCAGTTATCAGTGAAAATCCTTTCAATTACACATAAAAGTTTAGATTGTAATAGTCTACCTCTGTTATTTACAATGACTCTTATTATAAGGTTTATTAATGCTCAATCTCATATTACAGGAGAGTGTGACTACTGGATAACGGGGCTGTAGGACAAAGTGGAGGATGAAAATAATGCTGCTGTCAGTCAAAATAAGAAGCAAATAATAAAATCTGGATAGCAAGACCCCGCCATTGCAAAGAAAATGAGAGAAGAAAAAAGAAAGCAATCTCTATACTTGTATTCTTGCTTGCCTATGAAAACTTTCATGCTACACAAATAAATATATATCTAAAAATCTGTAAAAAAAAAACAAAAAAATAATACATATATACACATATTGAGTGTAATCTCATTACTTATCCCTTTTCCCTCATCTTTCTCTGTAAATTAAAAGTGTAAGCCTTGCCAAAAGAACAATTGTAACCCTTACTGTCACCAGTGTTGTTAGATTAAAATACCATCAATACAAGAAAAAAAAAATCTGCCTTCAGCCCCTATTTCTTTTCGGGAATAAAAACAGAAACGTCAACAACAAAAAAAGCAAAAACAACTTACATATCCCATCTCATATATTTAAGCTTTTGACTTAAAATCTTTAAAAGGCTTCTGTACCTCTCCCGGGCAAAGATCACAAGCCCATATAATGATGCTGATTCGAGTTTCACCTGCAAGATACATTGTACATTTTTCTTTCTTCTGTTTTGCTCTGTGTAGCTGCACTTTCAAAGGAAAGATTTTCTTGCACTATGTAATGGTTAAGTGAAAATGGTTAACCAAATGATTATTTCAAAAAATGATAAAAAATGCAAAAAAAAAAAAAAAAAAAGTTAAAAATATATCTTCTCAGTAAGTGGAAAGCCATCTCGGTTTACTCTAATGCTATGATAAAAATACTACTTGCCGAGGTCACTGAGAACTAGTTGTAGTCCTTTCATTCAATTTTGTAGCTAATAAGTCATGCAAATTTACAGCTGATCTTTTTATAATAGTGAATAATTTGCTTTTAACCTTTACAATTGCAGATAGCCACTTGCCATTCTATATATTTTTTAGTATAGAAGTTTTCAACTTATCTGATCTTCTAAACTGAGAGAAGGGAAATATGTTACATCAATAAATTACTTTAGTTTACTGTGACTTAAGTTTCTAAAAATAACATTAACTCAAGATAGCTTTCTGAATCAATTATGCTTTAGATATTCTTACTTTGAATTTATGTCATTCATCAAACAACAAAGATGCATTTGATCATCACTTTGTTATTATTATTAAGAATAACGATTTCATGTTTCTAAAAGAAAGTTACTGACCCTGTGTCAAGGAAATATTGTTATTTGTTCAAAATACCAATTTTAAATAATGCAGTTCAACTATGACTCTGTGATCATTAGAATGTCAGTTGTAAGTTATGTGAAAGCACATCATATCCCATACTAAAGCACAAAAATGCTTTTGCTTATAATATCAAAGTGTATCATAGATAATATGGTTATAGATTGTTATAAAAAAAAGATTATTTATCTTTTTTAATTTTCTTCTCTTACTTTTTATCATGGTATTCAGTCAGAGAGGAAGTCATGATTAAAATACCAAAACCACTTACTGCTGTGTGTTCCAATTTTTTAAAAGTTGTGTGAAGCAAATACAATGAGGACCTGTCATTTTCTTTCCCAGGATCTAAGAACAAAAATATTAAAACAGTATTTAAAACTTTGAGGGCCTTTGTGCACAATTTATCTGTCAATTGTACGTCCTGTGTCCATTTGTCAAACTTTTAAGGGAAAGAAGGGAGCTCTACAGTAGTAGACTATTACAAATTATATTAGCAGATATTGTAGAATTCATAGTACACATTTGTTACACTGAAGAGCCTTCTTCTTAACCTTTTGGTTGTAAATATACATCTATTTTTTTCATGCTTATTTTAGCCCTGCATGTGTGATGACAGTGCTACAATACTCGAATACTGTTAACAAGTATTATATTGATAGAAACCTATTAGCTACCTTTAGATGACACAGCATTTACCAACCTGGTGCTATTATTTCACTGAATTAGCTTCTGTCATTGTTGATTTGTTTGTCAAATTTACCTCTCTTAGGTAATACTTGCATAGTTTACAGTACCATGATGTTCCTTACCTTACAGAGATGCAGTAAAACATTTATTATAAATCATTTAGACTAAGAAAACGCACCTCATATTGGTCAGAATTCCCACACAAAATAATACCATTTTTCTGTCATCAAACAACTTCCCACCAGGATCCTTGTTGCCTCTTTTGCAACATTATCCTCTGTAATATCTTGCATATGCATTACAAATATAACTGCACAATATTTGTGCTTGTTGATGCTTAAATTTCTACACAAAGTTTGCAATAAAGATTGCTCAACAATTTTGTATCCTTATTCCTACTAGAATTCTTTTCATTACAATCTAAAATACAAAACTGGAGAAAAAACACAGTGGATGGAAAAAATAAGATACATAGTACATGATTAGGCTATGTTTACTCCTTATTAACTGTAAATAAGGAAAAACATAAATATTACCACTTTTAATGATTATGCAGGTTATATATTCATAAACACTGCACAATGACAGACAATGCAAATATATAAATATATATATATATATATATATATATATATATATATATAGAAAAGATGCAAATTAAATTTCAAAACCATTTATCATGTTTTATTGTAACAATTTTTATGCCTTTTTGTATATACTTACAAAAGTCTATGAACATTTTGCAAAATACCAAAAAATAAAAGAAACAAATAAAAAGAATAATATTTGGTATCTCATAACTGTCATGGTATACAATAAATTCAACCAAATAACAATGTCAATACCACAAGCCAAAAATAATAATAGAAAAATTATCATATTACATTTGCATCGTTGAACTCTGAACAAAATAAATACAACAATAATCATAATCATAATAATAATAATAACAACAACAATAACAAATATACTAATAACAACAACAATGATAATAATGATAATAATGACAATGATGAAAATAATAATAATAATAATATTAATAGTATTGACAATGATGAGAATAATAATAAAAATATTAATAATAATAATAATGATAATAATAATAATAATAATAATAATAATAATAATAATAATAATGAGAATAATTATAATAACAATAATAATAATAATAATAATAATAATAATAATAATAATAATAATAATAATAATAATGGTAACTGAATATTTTGACTAATAATAAATATATGATAACCTACATATCTGATATTACTGGTTCTTTATGCTAATACTCTCAACAAGCCCTGTTCCAATGACCTGAAAATCTTCAATAATTGCATCTACATTCACGACCTGTTTCACTTCCTTCACACCAACCAGCTTATGACCCATGAGGCTGCCAATCTAGGGAGGAAGAGAGAAAAAAGGAAAATATATAAAAATATGCACTGTGTACATTAATCTGTCTTTCATGTGTGCATGTTCTTATAATAGCCTTGCTAAATATTCCCTATTTTATTCCATTTATGTAAATAGATGTGTGTATATATTGATGTGTGTAAAAAATATTTACCTATTTTCTATCTATCTACAATCTACTAACTGTTATTCTGTTGGTCTTTTGTCAATTGTATATACACATCTTTCAATCAACCTTTTTGCTATATTCTTGTATTCTTGTCATGCAACTAATTATATGCATTTTTTAATTAGTCTATCTAATGTCTTATTACATTCTGTCTTCAGCAACCCAAGCAATGAACCTGTACCTTTAGTTCCTGTGCAGATAATGCTTTAGGATTCCAAACAACCCCAATGACATCACCTCCATGTTCATCATAGAAGAATAGGGCCACATGGCTATAGGCTTCCTGTGGAAAAAAAATACATATATATATATATTACTGAAAACAAAGAAATGTACAAAATCATTCAATAAAAAGCATCAGTAAAAATACCTTTCAACAGAACTTAAAATGAAATACTGAAGTTTACTTGAAATTCCTTCTATTGAGTGTAAGCAAAAAGAAGTTATTACAAAAAAAATTCTACACTAATAACTTACCAAGCTTTATTTCACAACATTAATCCATAGATGACCAAATAAAATAAGCAAAACAATCAGAATTCAAACTTACTTTCAGTTCTTCCAAGTACATGGATGCAGCATCATACATTACAACAGGTGTAATCCCCCTAGTGTCTGTCATTTGATGCAAAGG
>NC_091552.1:39886546-39891546 GCF_042767895.1 Penaeus vannamei
GGCAATGCTTGGTTCAATGTTTCTACACAAAGATGGCTCTGCCAATGCTTAGCCACAAGTCAATTAGTAGAACTTGAGACCTCACTTTTCCTTGAAAAAGTGGGAAAATGCTCTTTTTTTTCCTGATGCTATTAATACTGACATTGTTATTTTTCTTATAAACATTATGATTATTATATTGTAACTGACATTACTAACAGTAATACTGAATATTAGAAAATATTATAAAAAATCAAGGAAAAAGAATAAACAGGTTAGTCAGGTAGTTCGCGTAATTGGCTCATTGGTGACTGTCCTTGTGGAGCCATCTATATGTAAAAACAATTACTAAATTCAACAAACACAATGGGCAATGGCATATACGGGGTTAATGTACCTTGCAAGACTGGTTGTAATTTTGGGGATCATTTCCATTTGCTTTTCTAGATTGATAGCAGCCTCTGTGTCCTTCTCCTTCCAGTCTCCATCGGGAGTTTCTACCAGCCTTTGCAGGTAGATCTCTCGGCGGTAACAAACCTCGATGCGAAAAACATAGCCTTCCTGTAGCATAAATCAAGTCTTAGAAATAAATTGTAATTGATGACTCTTAAACACACTTTTTTCTTTGTCCAGTCATCTTTGGTAAAGAAGAAGAAGAAGAAAAAGAAGATTTATCTACATATACATATACTGATATCAAACTACCTATCCAAAAGAAAGAAAAAAGAAAAAGAAAAAGAAAAAAAAAAAATCAGTTAATAATTTCCCATGAAAATCAATCTTCTTTCTCCATGAAGCAAGAAAATAACCAAATGATAGACTTTAAAGCTAACAAAAAATTAACAACAAATGTAATGAAAGAAAAATACTTGAAGTCTAAGAATAATAACAAAGTCCATCTGAAGACAAAAGCATACTCACCCAGAGGACCTGCAGGAAACGAGGGAAGACAATTGCTTTGATGTTCTCCTTCACAAGCAGGTCAAACATGCTCTTGTAGAATTCAGCTTTAATGGCTTGAATGGCCAGAACATCATCAGGCCACTTCCCACTCATCTCCAGAAACACAATGACTGTAAAAGAAAAAGGAACAAGCATATACATTCTGTTCTTATCTTATATTTTTTTTTATTTCTTTGTGCGAGCACGATTGGAGGTGCTGTCGATAAGTGTAAAGATACACAGGTAGGTTGAAATCAGAGACCTTATTTTAAAGGTATAAACAACTAAATTATGCCGAGTTTGTTGTAATTGACAACTTGACACATTTGTTGGCTTACATCAATAAATACTAACCATTAAGGTAAATCTTAATTGGCCGTTGACCAATCATAGCCTTTGTTTATGTTACATGACCAAAAATGCTTGTTTTGTCAACAATCTTTTTCATTATCCCCTAAATCATAATGAAAAGTGTGATACAACTGAATGTATGGAATAAGCAATGTAGCAATCTGTAGTCCTTGATGATTTCCTCTTTCCAGAAATTCACAGCTTTAACGTTATGAAATTCAGGATAGATTGATGTTTCAGTAACAATTTATTATGACATTACAAAAATTTCACTGCCACATGGCTGAAGTGGAAATGGGTAAAGCCAAAGTTGTGCTTGCTTTTTATTACAGAATCTCAAGAAGAAATATAAAATAACTACACTGTACATATAATACATATTTGGTTCTTGTTTCAACTAAAAAGAAAGTACATCCAAAACAATATATAGAGGCAAATTACTGTACAGCAATCACTGTATAAGAAAATAATCATTTTAAAATCAGAATTTGCAGAGTAAATTTCATTCCTCAACATTACTTTAAAGACAAAACTATAAAAATGTACAAAGCATATATTCATTACAGAAAAATAATTAGAACTCAGTGATACCAAAAACAGAATAACAATTCAGAAATCTTAAATACAAAAACCATCCTTACCATTTATAGCAAAGTTAAATAATGGGCAAACTCCATTTTCATTAGATAATTCTATATGGTCTTCTTTGATGACAACTTTCTGCAAGAAGATCAAGGGACAAAATTACACAAGAGAATCATATTGTATACAAATGCTTAAAAAACAATACTATGATAAAAAAGAAAATATCCTTCCTCTCAGAAATACAACAATCCCTTAATCCAATACCCGACAGGAAAAATGTTGCGTTCACTTTGGTATTGTTTTGTTAAATGTTTCTGTAAATAGATGGCTCTGCCAGTGCTTATCCACAAAGAGTCAATTAGTAGATCTTGTGACCTCACCTTTCCTTGACATAGTGGGAAAATGCTTTTTTTTTACTAATGTTATCCATATTGACACTGCTATTTTTGTTACAAACATTACAATTACTATATTGTTATTGACATTACTACCAGCAGTATTAAATACAAGAAAATATTATTGAAAATCAAGGAAAAGGGTAAACAGGTGAGACAGGTTAGTCTCGTAATTGGCTCATTGGTGACTCAGTATATGTTGAGCCATCTATATGTAAAAACAATTACTAAATCAAACACACAGTGAGCATGGCATATACATATATGCCATCCCCAGCAGCAAGTAGTTTATGAAGAGTAACATACTTTAAATACACAAGATGGTCTCCATTGAAAGACATCTCTCTATGTATGCATGACTAAGTAATTAAGATCAGTTAAAACAAAATCCCCATCCTTACCTCAGAGTGCTGCTTTGCATTCTTCCCTAAAGGCGGAAAGACTCTTGCATGTCGACTTACTTCTGATGTCGAGTGGACTGTGGTGATCTTTAAAGGCAAGTGAAGTGATCGCAACTTACGTGCCAAGCGGTCAAAGGCTTGGATGGCTGAAGTTGTTGCTTCTTCCCCTGTTCCATACCTAAGGCAATGAGATACAGAAGTAAGAAAGGAGAATCTGGTTCCTCTGGATTATTTACTGGCAGTCATAGCTTATAATCAGCTGGATATCTTAAAAAGTTGATTACTTAAGACAATAACATATTGGAAATATCTAAAACCAGAACTGACACTTCATTCAAGTCTAAAAACAGGTCAATGAGATTATGGTGAAAAAATAAAAATATATAAATAACCAACTCAAACAAGGTTAACAGGTGTAAGAACACTTCTTTCTCTTCTTATTCAAAACAATATACTCAAAATATTTCCTTTCTTCAAGGGCATGCATAGGACAATGTAATAAATGAATATCGTTCCCCTTATAAGCCTTACACATACACATAACCATTCAAAAATCTATACTCACTCTTCCTTCACGGAACTTTCAGGCACGTGCAAAAGACTTTCCATTTGGCCTGCTACATAGAGAACTTTCTTCTTTGGAATCCCATAATGAAGACTGAGTACCTGCTTGACAACTTCCCCTGGAATGAGGCGCCGTTGACCAGTCGTTACGTTGGGGTCAGCCCACAGAATGGCCTCATGGAAACTGCCATCCTGGAATCTCCTCAATGTGCTCTTCTTGCCCCAGAAAGCTTGGAATTCCTTGACTTCAGGTGAGTCTGCAGATGGGCCCTAGGATTTGGATTTTAATTATAATCTTTTGTTGTATAAATAAATGTAAACATATACATATACACTATATCTATATCTATATGTATCAATCTATCTATCTATCTATCTACCTATCTATCTATAACTATATACATATATATTTATATATATACATATAAATATATATATATATATATATATATATATATATATATATATATATATATATATATATATATATATATATATATATATATATATATATATATATATATATATATACATATATATATATATATATATATATATATATATATATATATATATATATATATATATATATATATATATATCACATCCTGGCTAAAGGGACATTTTCACAAACCTATATCTATTGATCTACCCGAGAGAATTTGACTAAAACAAGCATAATGTCTAAACAAATCACCTCACTGAAATAGCTACCTTTGTCAACAAAGCTGATGCAGCAATTGGGTCAAGCACAAGACCAAAGTCTAGTTTCCACACAGGATCTGGCCGTGAACCATCTAGGGGCCAAGTTTGGGGTATTATCCTCTGAGGTACGAGCAGAGTGGCCCGGTCACCCAGGCCAAATCTCAGAGTCTTCAGAACTGATGACCAGACGGGATTACACGTGTCACCCATCCTGTCTATTCTACACACTTGTGTCTCTGTCATTATCGAGTTGAATATTCGCTTCACATCTGACTTGTCAAACCTAGAATATAATTTATAGGTAGTAGTTATGAACAGATTAAAAGTTAAAGATCACTGATAAATACAAAAAACAAAACCAAGAAATATGCAAATATAAGTGAATAGGTTCCATGAAATTGAAAATCCACATAAACTTTTTGTACATAATCCATAAAAATTGTGTACTGTCAACTGTTTTCCATAATACAGTACAGTACAAATCAAAATGATACATGTAAAATTTACACATGATCTTTCCGTACCACAACAATCAAACACATTATTTTTCCAAATAATATAAAAAAAGAGTTTGTTAAACCTAAATCTCAAAGTATTAATTAGAGCTGAAAAAAAGAAGAAATGCCACAAGAAGTTATATGACCAAAGACCACCATCAAATCACTTACTGTACAGAGACCAACTGATCACACATTTGGTGCAACTCAATCTTTCTGATAAAGAGTGACTCAAAGCTCTCAGCTGCTGAGGAATCCAAGATCTTCATTGCCAGCCCAGCTTCATGTTTTATCTGGAAATATATGAAATGGTAATTTCTTCATTGGTTGTAACATCACTACTGTGAATACCTTTGTGAAAAAAAACTAATTTAGAATCGATCACAAAGTAAATGAAACACTATGTGAGCCTAAATGATAATCATATTTTGGTTTCAATTGCTGGAAATATTATTCTTGTTCCATTACTATCTCTCACAACTTTACATTGAAGTCCATTGTTAGCTACATAAAACAGGACAAAGTTGAAAAATTATCATTTCTTTATTGCTGAAAGTACTGAAGCTATACAAACTCACCCT
>NC_091552.1:39896546-39909046 GCF_042767895.1 Penaeus vannamei
CATCATCCTCATCATCATCTTCAGCACCATCATCATCTTCCATGCCATCACTCTCATCCTCTATGTCATCCCCTTCTGAGAAACCGTCTTCTGAACTTGGCTCCCCATCTGATCCCTGGTCTTCACCAACCTGTAATAAGCCAAAGTATTTTAGAAGTGTATTATAAAAAGTAAACCAAACTAATTCTTACAAAAATGTGTGAACCAAAATACATTCTAACAGCTTAATTAACCCCTACGATCCGCATGACGTGACCATCATGTTATGAAAAAATTAGGCTTGAGGGGCAAGTGCCATCACAAGAATTTTGGCTGAAAGCCAGGGTAACGGAAATTATTTGCCAAGATTGCATAAAGCTCTTGGAAAGTGACGAGAATCATTGTTTCCATTGAAAAACAAATGAGGAATGTACAATCCGTGCGCCATGATAGGAAAAGTGCTGGCTCCCGGGAGGATGCTATTTCCATGCTCAGGATCCTATTCTGATGAGTTATTTTGATGCAAATCACCCAAGAACATTTTATTAACTCAAATCACATCAAATCCCAAGAGAAACTGTGATTTGCACCTATCAAGATCATGGGATAATCTTTAAACCATGAACACACTAAGCTAGGTCTAAATGAACATTATAGTCTTATAGAGGCCAATATTGCAGTCACCTATTCAAAAAATAATCTGCAGACATGAATGGTTACATCACAAATAAAGAAAAGACTGTAGAAAGTGTTGCTCACTCAGTGCTCCTAAGATTTAGCTTTGTCTTGCTGAATATAGCATGGTGAAGACAATGTTTGTTGGGGGGATATTAGGGGATGGAGCCCCAATCAACCATCCCCTTGAGATACCCAGTCACAGCAACTTAAATGGTTGAATACACTTCCAGACATGGAGGCCTAGTCTCATGGGTACACCCATTACCTAATCCTATCTTGAACTAAAGAATTCAATATAATTTTCTTTTCACACAACCATCCAATCTTGCAATTATCATTCCTTCTTTCAATTATCACCAATGTAATATGGCTTTTGTTATTTTCCATTGCAAATGATATGGTTGAAAGTGTTGGTAATGTTTACAATGTGACCACACCCATCTCAGATTGTCTTATTCCAGCCATTCCTAGGAAATCCCCAAACATTGCCATATGAACCAATAACCTTCCTAACTCTACGAGATTGCCACATTTCCCTATCAAGGGCTCTGCCCCCAGTCTCCTACTCGATCACCGTGGACTTCCTCTCCATGCAACATTTATTGAGACTGAATTTCTCCAATACCGACATTTGCTTCCTGCCTACACACATCAATTCATGTATTAGCGGGTTTAGTTTTTCACTTTGATCTTTATTGTACCATTACATTTTCCTTTTACATGTTGCACAACTTTCTTATTATAATCTAGGAAAGGAAATGAAAAGTGTCTTATTTTCTGTCATTCTGCTCATTACAGGAACCTTTTACTTTGTACTAAATGGCTGTGGGAAAATAAATTTATAATGAATTCCATTTGGTTGACTTTCTCTGTTACATGTTGTCTTTATCTACTATTTGAGCAGGGAATACTATATAAGAAAACTATCTCAGCTGTCTTCAGGTACCCTTTCAGTACACTCTGTAGTATGGAATACTGGTCTACTGAAATTTTAGCTTAATAATGTGACTGACCAAAACTAAACTATCATCTTATATCATCACTACCTTTTATTTTTAACCTTTGACGCATTTATATTTCAAGTTTATACCAGTTCGCTTGCATAATAATGCTGCATTTGAAACTCCTTGTCTTGCTTGTCCAGACAACTTGATAGGATCAGCAGGACATGATGGGAAAGAAAGACTTAATCTTTCATATATTCCCAGATTGCAAAAAGAAACCTGAAAAATGGAAGCGATGGGTATAAGCCATGAAACGTGCGAACGCTGATTGGAGTACTTAGGCGCCTGGTGGAAACTGTTTACATCTGCTCAAAATATTTTATTACAAATTGATATTGTACACCTGTTCAAATTTTAGAGACAGATAGCCACTTTCAAACTAAATCCATGTATACTATCTTCCATGGCCAAAGAAGATCAACAGTGCCAACATTAGGTTTGGGCAGCAATCATACACTCCAAAAAGCATACAGCAATTTTAAGCTTCTTTTCTTCCTATTTCAAATCCTTTTAACAGTAAGGCTGCTTTGTTTTCATCTAAAGGACAGTGCTTGGGATAAAGTCTGCAGGGATGGTTTGCTTTTAAATTAAAATTATGAAAAATTAATTAATTACAGTAAAATGTAAAATTGCTGTTGTGCTTTTTGAAGTGTGGGGAATGCATTCCCCGCACAAAAATTATTCGGTCAAATTCTTTCCGTACAAATGTAATTCTCGGGGAACTTTCCGCACACAGTTCTTTTTTAAATCGTCTTCCCCACATAAAATTCTTTTGACCTTTCCGCATACGTTTCATCATCCGTCTGCAGTTTAGCTTTGCACAGATAAACAATAGTTTCATATAATCAACCTGTTTGTTCATTCGTTTATTTTTGCTTGGTGCTTTGAAGTATTACTTGTTCAAACATATCGCAAATTACTTTTTTTTTTGCCAGGTATATAGATTGGCATTGAGTTGATGACTCTTTATTTTTAATGGTCTACGGAGAGAATTTAAAATATGTAAGCAAGCCCCCCAACACCCCCCGGGATCCATTCTCTTAACCTCGGTATGTACAGCAAGATAGAGCTACATCCATACTGTAAACAATAAACCAAATACCTTTATATATCGAAAGACTGAACTGTCAATTTTCTTTCGCTTCTTTCGGTCTATTGTGGATCACTTTGTTTTTATCACTTTTTTCAGGATTTGGGATACTTGATGGCCTCAGAAATCAAACTGCGATTATTATTAAGGTCTTTTTCTTCATCGTTTCCACTATATAGTCTTAAAAACAACCTAGATCGACGTAACACCGAAAACAAAACATTTCTCACCAGTCTCCTGTCACCAACTGCCCAGGAAACGTCCTGCCAACCTGGCAGCAGAAATGCAAACATGCGAGTGCGTAGAAGGTTCTTCAGACCGATTTCCTTAAATCACTGTCTAAAAAATCTTGAAACATGAAAATGAGGTATAAAAACGTAAACAAAGGCCTTTGAAAGCATACATGTGGAACAGCAGACACTGATAATTAGCCAAATATCGTTTTGACAACAGTGTAGTAATACATGAACTACTTACCAGAGCACAAGAATGAGTTGAATAGTCATAACTTTATTTACATTCATGATGTCAACATGGCAAAGGACTTTGAAAAAGATGGGTCGGTCTCCTCTCTTCTCTGTTGTATAACTCCTTTATTTTCGATCTGCACATCTTATGCCATAGATGAAGAGTGTCTTAATTAACATCATGGTAACCATTCCATATCTTTTTTTTTACTCAATTCCTGATTGTTATCCACTGTAAATTTTCCAAAATACTTTTAGTCTGGGCTATCGGAACCGATATCGTAGTTGTGCTTTGTTTGCGAAGGAAATGAGTGCTAGATTCGTTTGAAACACGATGAAAGCTATTGGAAAATTATTCTATTCCCCCCAAAAACAGTGTGGAGTTACATTTCCAAATTTACCTGGTTATGACACATAGAAGATAAGTTTCTTAGAATAACTAGCTCTATCGTTTACATATATTATTTTTCATCCAAACGAAGGCTGTAAGGAACTGGACCTGTACCATAACAGGCAGAGCAATCCTTATACCAGGTCTGGGTGAGTGGAATAGCTCCATGTTGGTGGATATTCAGCTGTTTTCCACGTTTCCAGACCTTCGGCTTGTGCTCATCCTTTCAAATACAACGCCGCATTTTACTTTATTTTCATTACTGAAAACGACTATAATTCACTTATATACAATAAAATAACGGCAAAAACTTCTTACCTCTATATCCTCTGATAATTCTCTCATGATGCTGTTTAAAAAGTGATGGTATTACGGTAAAAATATAGTAAAATACTTCTTAAAGGTGGTTTCCTTCACCTAATGTTTACATTGACTTCTTCACGTGGGTAAATATCATCCGTTGAGTACATGTAACACATATTCTTCACTTTGCCGCTACTTTCAAAGATTATCTCTTTTCTTTTTTTCTTCTCATAATTGTATTATTTAAGAAGAAATTTTGATAGAAAATATTAGTCTTAATATAATTTCTTTGCTGCTTCATCGTGGAAACAGCATGGTTGATTTAACGAACAGTTAAGGGTACTTAATCTTCCGAAATGAGAGGAAATACTTTTTCACTTCGCCGCAACTTTGTGAAATATGTTTCATTCATACATTTTCTAGTATTTTGAAGTGCTTGTTTTGTTGCTTCTGATATTATATTAAGCCCTATTTCTTCAATAAAGGAACAATTTTTTTTTATCATCTGAAAAAAATCAGCATTGTAAATTGTTTCCAATAGTAGTAGTCCTAAATCGCCGTTTAGGTTTAGTGTTACAGTTTCTATCACACACACACACACACACACACACACGCACACACACACACACACACACACACACACACACACACACACACACACACACACACACACACACACACACACACAAAAAAAAAAAAAAAGAAAAAAAAAAAAAAAAAAAAAAAAGCTGCGGATCTGGTCTTCGAGTTGGCCGAGCGTCTTGAGCATCTCAGCGCGCGGTCTTTTGCCTCGCCCACGAGAGCACATGCATCTGAAGGCGGCATCTTAAGCCAGATGCCGGGAGCCTGCTTGGCCTTCAGCAGTTGCTGCAGGTCCACTGGGATCTGTAGCGACATGTGCAGGCGCCTATTTCCGCGAACGTAGTCCTCCATGTACTGAATATAGGCGCGAGCGGCCTCTTGCTTGCCCTTGACGAGGAGTGGATCTGCAGCCACTGATGAAAGCCAAGCAGGTCCCCGGCATCTGGCTTAAGATGCCGTCTGGGGAGGAGCAGCCTTCCGATGCATGTGCTCTCGTGGGCGAGGCAAAAGACCGCGCGCTGATGCTCAAGACGCTCGGCCAACTCGAAGACCAGTTCGCAGCTCTGAGCCGGCCTCTTCCGACATCGCGCCCGCGCACTACGGCAAGGCCATCGGCAAGGGCGGCGCCCGCCTCAAGTACATCACTGAGAAGTACCAAGTGCGGGTTAACGTTCCCAAAGACAGGGAATTGCCCATTGCCGTCTCAGGCAAGTCGGTGAGTGTGCGCGGGGCCATCAAGGAGCTGGAGGAGCTGGTCCAGCAGGACCTGCTCAAGTAGCATGATGACGCCATTGGAAAGGGCGGAAGCCACGCCGCCAAGATCGAGGAGTTCGGGGTCAGGCTCCACGCCAAATCCCGAGAGCACCCTGAAGGCCCGCTGGTAGTCGAGGGGCCTTTGAGCGTAACAAAGAAGGCCGTGGGCTCCATCCAGCTCCATGTTGCCGAGAGGCGCCACATTATTGCACAACTCTTTATCAGCTAAAATTTCCCCATTAGTTGTACTACATAAATATTCACATTATTATCCAATTTAAATTAATTATTATAGTTCGTAGATTCTTTCTGTTAACATGTCACACGCCTTACTAGTCACTAAATTCTAATAAAAACATAAAAGAAGACAATAGGTTTAAAAATTCAGTTAAAATACTTAAAAGTTTGCCACCAACACTAACAGACTGCAACTCAAAATTCAAGCCTTTGTGATTAACAGTGTCAAAAGCTGCACTAAAATGCATAGGAACAAATCTTGACTCATGACCTTTATCTACAGCAGACTACATTTCATGCACGGTCATAAACATTATTACAGCCGAGTCCATTCCTAAAACCAAACTGAATCCACATGAAACGGCCTCAGACATACAGAAAGATATCTGACCAGCAAAAACCTGGGAGGGGAAGAAAGCAAGAGATAAATAGATAGATAGATAAAGAAAGAAAGAGAGAGAGAGATGGGTGAGGTAGGTGGAGAAAAAGAGAAAGAAAGAGAGAAAGAGAGGGAAAGATGTACAAATAGATAGATAGATATTTTGATACCATCGGTGTAACTGAAATGGACCTCTGAAAATGACCCTTGACGAACGAAAAGGCGTAAGATTACAACCAAGTTAGGATCGAAATAACCATTCATTATATATATATATATATATATATATATATATATATATATATATATATATATATATAAGTAAACAAGCCATTAGGGTCTACTCCATCATATTCGTCTTATTCTGACAAGATACTTTAGCATGCAAGAGGATCTGAAAGCAAACGAATTAAAGCATGATAATGGATGACACGAAAGAAGTTCAATATCTAAACTTTGTTTTGAATCAAAACATTCTGCTAACAAGGTAGCTTTCTCAACCAGGTTATATGTGGCACTACCATCAGGCTTTATTAAAGGAAGAATGGAGGACTTAACGTCAGATACGTGTTAAGCATTTACCACCATCTATGAGGCTGTGACGCTTCAGAAAGAACTTTTCAAGTGTGGAATATACTCAGAATTAGTCTCCATATAAATATTAGTTGCTATATTACGTATGGCAACATAATTCTCCCACCAAGGACTACAGAGGTCGGCAGACCAGCGATTATAGGCAGTATGTTTGTCCCTATAAGTGGTGACATCATGTGAACAAGATTTAAGTTTTGCTGGGTACAAACCTCGTTATGATGTTCAATGATAACAAGTTCAGAACATTAACAAGACAAGGAGTATTATAAACATCTCAAACAATGCTATCAAGAGCATGGTAGACACCATTAATTATTTGTAAAACGACTAGCATTAAAACCATCCCTAGAATATAAACACAAGCCTTGGGCTCGAGGCAGGGAATTCCTTCGTAGTAACAAGGGTTTAACTGGTAGTCTGCAGCGTGTTCATGTTGATGGTAGTTTTAGGGTTTGGGGTACGTCAGGGTATTGTTCTTGTCCGGCATTACTCTTAAAATGTTGGCGTATGTTGATATTCCTTCTCCGGTAACCATATAATCTGTAGTTAACAGTCGCACTGTGGACCTGATGATAATTCAAATCATGGTGCTCTTGGTGGGGCATGATATTAAATCCTACCAAGTTCAAGGAAATGACTGTGAGTCGGTCTAGAACGCTGCTGTCTCAGCATCTGTCTGCTCAATAGGGTCTTAATCACTTCAATGGATTATCTTAAACCTAGGTGTAACTATTGATTCAAAGTTTCCAGCTTAATTGCAAATTAGAAATGTCTCCTTGGTAATTCATCGAAGTTAGGCAACATCCACAAGTGCAAGAAGATCTATGATGACAACATTACTCGTAGATGCTTCTTTCATTCTGCCTCGTTTTGAGTATCGTTTTCCTGCGTGGCTGTCTGCTTCAAACTCACACTTAAGACTGCCCGATCATTCTTTCAATTCCATTAAATTTCTAGTATGACTAAGACTTGGACAAAGGCCATTGTAGGGATATCGGGGCTCTTTCAGTCTTATACAAGGTTGTAACTAATGATTCACATCCCCTCTGTAGGTTTTACCTGATTCAACCTATACGAGTTACTAGAAGTTCTATGACCTTCATTTCAATGACATTTGGTGCTTTGGAATAGATTGCTTCCAGATATTGGAACGTCTCTGACACCTGATACTACGTAAGTAGCTGATGAATTTTCATTTTTTTTTCTGTGTTTTGACCTGCAGTAACATCTTTGGTAGTACGATTCTTAATTTTTTTCGGTGTGGCTCTTTATGTGGCCTACCATAATGTGTATATATGTACACACACACACACACACACACACACACAGATATATATATATATATATATATATATATATATATATACATATATATAATGTGTTTGTATGTATAATATATATGTATATATATATATATATATATATATATATATATATATATATATATATATATGCATATATATATGCATATATATATATATATATATATATATATATATATATATATATATATGTGTGTGTGTGTGTGTGTGTGTGTGTGTGTGTGTGTGTGTGTGTGTGTGCGCACACATACACATATGTGTGTGTGTATGTATACACACACGCGTATGCATATGTGTATACTATATATATAGATAGACAGGTAGATGTGTATCCGTGTGTATGAAAATAATATCTAAGACCAGACAGTGGCGCTTCACACATGTGTCCGCAGCCGTTATAAGTATAAGTATAAGTTTCCTTGATATTAGTAGTCCGTTCATGCGCATAACACCTTTTAATACTATGATTAACATTCAGTAACACTAAACATGTCAGAAAAAAATACAAATATGAATATGAACAGAAAAATTCATTAACAAATGCTTAAGACATAAAGAAAAACGATCTATAGATGAATGATATGTATATGGTAAGTAGTCACGTGTTCATTTATATAAACCATGACATGAGAAAAGAATGAATTAATAAATCCCTATTACATAAAAACAACAGCGATAATATATTAAAGAACACGTCGAAAGACCAGTGTTATATAAGAAAGGAAAAAGTAAGTATGGTACATGACTACAGCAAGGGGGGGGGGGGGGAGAATTAAAGTAAAAGAACTGGGAAATTTACATTATGTTATGTTATACATGCTTATGAAAGGTTTGAATGGGACCGTATATGAGTTTAAGTTCAGGTCTTAAGTTCATCTACTTTAGCAAAGTTGTATTGTATTCTTCCACATTAGCTAAATAATATATATATTTCATCTAATATATTCTCATAACAAATACAAAGATGTTATTAAAAAGTTCAATGATTATGTTACATACAAAATATGAAATAAACTATATAATGTGGTTAATGCAGCAGAGTATTTGAATTTTGTATTTGTGGTTATTGTATCATATTTATTTATTTATTCATTTAGACCCTGTTATACGTGTATTGCCATGAGAATTATTTTTGTCACATGTCCAAAGCCTGACTTAACCTGTTCCTCCTTCCTCCATTTCACCACTGTGTTTTAACCCTTTCTTTGTCATCTCCTTCTACTCATTACTACTATTTTAGTACTTTCTCACATCATGTAATCTTATTTTGATAAACATTCTTCCGTGAAATAATAAGATAGAGCAATAAATAAATAGATAATAATGGTAATATATACACTTAAAATGCCTTGTGGTAAACACTGGAAAGGTCGGCGTATAACTTTTGGGTGGAGGAAAAAGGCAATATATATTTTTCAAGCACGGATACACGAGAGAAATAGCTGGTAAAGGTAGATCCCGCTCTTGACATTACGCAAATGAAAGACAGAAATACGGTAACGACAACAACAACAAAATCAAAACAGGCTACTCACATAAACAGAATCAGATTATAGTTCTTTCTGTATTTTGTGGGTTTATATTATTTTCGAAGTTATTTTTATCCTTCGCTTGACTTTCCTTAATCCGGGTCTAAAAATACCGATCTTTTCTTGGAATTAGTAAGTATTGAAGAGTCGGACGTCAATACCGCTGTATTGATTACTGACACAGTTATTCTATTTTTCATGGCCAAGGAACTTTTGTTTCTATACTAGTTATATAAAGGCGATATAGAGAGAATGTGAATATCTTAAATCAACAGTCATATCTTTGCAAGGCATTACAGACATTTCTTAGAATAGAAAAATCGAAGAAAAAAATTCAGGACATTTCTAACCCAGCAAAATATTCCAACAAAAATTCTGATCAATATCACGCCGCGAGCAATTGCCGGATTGATCTTCAACAAAGTTCAGGTTTGAAATTTTCAGCAATCTAAAAGCACTGGTTGGCGAGAGTCTCCGCCATCACAAAGTCCGATAGAAATCCCAGGCTTAAAAGACAAAATTTGTAGGTTGGTGGATATTAACGATACTTATTAAGTGCTGGTTATAGGAGTTTGCGGATATCAAGTGCTTGCTAAGAGAGAGATGTTTCAAAACGAGATATCACAAAGCATTAGATGATTTGCGATGTTGGTGTATTGTAGTAGTAA
Source organism: Penaeus vannamei (assembly GCF_042767895.1). Classification (NCBI taxonomy): domain Eukaryota; kingdom Metazoa; phylum Arthropoda; class Malacostraca; order Decapoda; family Penaeidae; genus Penaeus; species Penaeus vannamei. The sequence goes on from NC_091552.1 coordinate 39,906,523, forward strand.
CATTCTATGGAGGTTGATGCCATATATAAATTCATGTTATAAGGGAATAGCCGAACTTTGTAGGACATTCGTACGAGAAAATCACATTTACAACATAAAATGAATAGTGCAGACATTCTCTGGTACTTGAATTCCCCATCGAAAGAAAAAGAAAATAACATTAGGAGATGAGGAAATAATGTTAATTGAATATTGCCTTGTGTAATTCGTGAGATTTTAATGTTAATTTATAATAAAATGGTAATTATAGTTGTTATTGTTACTGTCATCACCTTCACGTTATTAACGTTATTATTATTATCACTATCCTCATTATCATTATCACTGTTTTTATGGTCATTATTATTATCACCATTTTCACCGTTATGGCGTCATGAATCACGACGATAATGGTACCGCTAGATTCCTTCCACATCTACTGTTCGTATATATAGGAATTTTGGTCTAGAAACACCCTCTGACTCACAAACTTCGGCCCAATATCAGGAGAGATATGAAGAAAAGGAGGAGGTAAATAAATGATATAGTACAAGGGGCTGCGTCCCCCTGGAACCCCACCCCAACCCCCGCCCGGAATAACCAAGGACGGTCAGAAGGAGGACTATATACCACTTTGTGAGATCAGGAAGTGCACTCCATGATGTAATGTAGAGGGCACACTGCTAAGAAACACTACCGAAATACGCAGTTCTTATGGACTGAATGATGTCGACAGTCCCTGGGAAAGACGTTATTAGAACCACATAAAACACACATAAAACGTGTAGAGAATAACAGTAACTGAAAATGGTTGGCTTATATTGTCACATGCCAATCATGTACTAAGTGCAGTATCATCCGCTGAGTGGACAGAACAGGAGGAGCAAGTGTTTCCCTCCCGAGGAAAGTGTCCTGTGCTTGTTCTGCCGCCAGTAGGGGGAGTGGCATATGTAATTCCTCATACGTTTCACTGTTGTTTTACGATCCAGCCTGCCATGCATACATGTTGGATGCTTAATCTTCCTGAGCGGGTTTGAAGGGCGGCATCCATGTATGAGGGTCTCCTCATACACTTCACTACACTTCCCTCACATCCTAATTTCCTTCATAGTCTCCCTTATCATCGGGGAAAAGCTTATAGATAAAATGAATGTCGTTTTGGAAAACAGGCTAGAACACCTCGTCTGGGTATTTAAGGAGAACCCTCCTTCAGCCACATGGTAAAGGGAGGTTACGAGCGGGCTATAAGTACGGTGTTTGCATGTGGAGCAGAGAGAAATTGACTAATTGGCATCTCGTCGTGGCGGCCTTAGCCCCGCCCCATTTTGACAGTGTGTGTATATATGTGTGTATGAATATGTATATATATACATACATATATGTATGTCATATATATATATATATATATATATATATATATATATATATATATATATATATATATATATATATATATATATATATATATATATATATGTCAACACACTTGAACAATCCCCGCTTTCCCGCCTCACGTGACCTGTCAAAATGGGGCGGAGCTATGACGCCACCCGAGTGGCGCCATTGTTAGCCAATCAGGACACAGAAGTTTTTCGAGTTGCGGATTGTTTTTTATTTTTATTTTTTATTATTAATCATTATCAGTGTAAGGAGTACAACAAAAACCCACACTTTTGTTTGATTACGCGAATCTTTTTTTTAATATAATAAAGTCTAGAAAACAAACAGGAAAAAATCATATTTCGTTGTTACCGCAGAGCTCAATGGGGATGACGCTACCTCCCTTCTATATTCCTTGGGATGTTACTTCCTATGAGAAACTTCCAAATACAACAGACACCAATCGTAAAGAGGCTGTCACTCTCCACAGGCTCCGATTAGGGTACAGATGTACTTGGGGAAACAGCAGAGAGGGACCCCCAGAATGCCAGTATTTCGAGGCCCAAACAGCTGAGCCTCAGACATACTACTTACTCCCTTGTCCCTAAGCCTTCACCTAATTCTCCCTCGAGGATCCAGAAGTTCTTGATACAGAGTTAGCCTCGATCCTCCAGCAACACGACTGACTAGCTCCTGAAGCTCTGTCCCTAAAACTTCTTGTGAAACACTAATGTCTTCATCATAGAGGAAGATCTTGTTTCGTCGAACTTCATCGGGAATGAAGAACTTTTGAACATTTTTTGTGAATGTTCGAATTGTTGTTCCGCCAACTCTCTCTGTTGTCCATTTATTGACCAATTCATCTGGTCATCAGCATGCTTATATAGGTGCCGGTGTGTGTGTGCGTGTGATATATATATATATATATATATATATATATATATATATATATATATATATATATATATATATATATATATGTATATATATATATATATATGTATGTATATGTATGTATGTATGTATATATATATATATATATGTATATATATGTATGTATATATATATATATGTACATGTATATATATATACATATATATTTGTGTATGTGTGTGTGCATACATATACTTTACATATATACATAAATACTGTAAAATCTACTTGC
>NC_091552.1:39929046-39934046 GCF_042767895.1 Penaeus vannamei
GATAGATATATAGATATAGATATAGATATATAGATATAAACATATAAACATACAGGCATACATACATATATATATATATATACATATATATATATATATATATATATATATATATATATATATATATATATATATATATGTATATATATATATATATATATATATATATATATATATATATATATATATATATATATATTTATATATATACATATATATATACATATATATATATATATATATATATATATATATATATATATATATATATATATATATACATATATATAAACATAAATACATACATATATACATATACATGTATACATATACATACATGCATATACATACATACATATACATACATACAGAGAGAGAGAGAGAGAGAGAGAGAGAGAGAGAGAGAGAGAGAGAGAGAGAGAGAGACAGAGAGACAGAGAGAGAGAGAGAGAGAGAGAGAGAGACAGACAGAGAGAAAGGGGGGAGGAGAAAGGATATGTTAATGCATACAAAATAGCACAAAAGGACATAAAATCCATCAGACTCCCAAACAGATAATACGATTCGAACCCAAATAGAAGAACTAACGATAGAACAAAACAAAAAAAAACATGAAAAAAATCAAATAAAAACAAACATAAAAAACCCAAACGCACAGAAGAAAAGGAAACGATAGAAGAAAATAAAAACGAGAAGAAAATACAACCAAGAAAAACAAACAAAAACAAAAACACAAAAAGGACTAACGACCAGAAGGAAAGGAAACGAAAGAATCTTAAAAAACAAGAAGAAAAAAGAACCAAGAAAAACAAAACAAAAAGAAACACACAAAAAAGACTAACGACCAGAAAAAAAGGAAACGAAAGAATCTTAAAAAACGAGAAGAAAAAAGAACCACGAAAAACAAAACAAAAAGAAACACACAAAAAAGACTAACGACCAAAAGAAAAGGAAACGAAAGAATTTTTAAAAAACGAGAAGAAAATAGGAGCAAAAACGTAGCGTGACCCGGGATGACGAGCTCCATCAGGGCGGGTGTATTGAGAGGCGCGTAATGGTGACACAATGGCCGAGTGAATTGTTATTGAGGAGACCCTTTCCTTATTGATCACTTGGGCCGAATAACCCTCGGTGTCGCCCTCGGGTCTTCACAAATTTCGAGAGACGTAAGATTTTGTTACACACACACACACACACACACACACACACACACACACTCACACACACGTACACATATATTTATCTGTTTATTTGTATGTATGTATATGTATATACATACATACACACTCACACACAAACACACACACACACTGAGAGAGAGAGAGAGAGAGAGAGAGAGAGAGAGAGAGAGAGAGAGAGAGAGAGAGAAGCGAACTCCTGGTCCAAATGAAAACTCATCTGTTTGGTAGACAAATGAGAGTAATTCTCAATGGAAATCACTCTGCTTACTACGACATCAAAGCAGGTGTCCCTCAAGGAAGTATAATGGGTCCTCTGTTGTGAAATGTCTTCCTCAATGACTTGCTTCACCTCTTCCCTGAGGCCAAAACATAATGAATTACTCTCTATCAGGTTTGAGCCCAGGGAAAATGATGCCGTTGTAGAGGAAGTCAGTGGAAGGTCTTCTTTGTCCCGAATACAACCCATCTTATGGTTGTCGAGAGAACTAACAGTGATATCCAAGTTAGCTTCAATGAGAGAGAGAGTGAGAGTGGGAAGGGGGAAGAAATAATAGAAACTAGAAAAGAATAATACCACAAGAGGAAACTGAAATAGAGGGTGCTACATTCAACAACAACAACAACAACAACAAAAAAAAACATTTAAAAGCTTCACAGTAAACTTGGCTAGAAGGGCGTCGCAGAAACTCGCATCCCCGAGAATTATCAGCTGGCATCTGGATGGCGAAGGGAAGGAACTCCTCTACAAGGCACAAATTCGTTCTTCATTCGAGCACTCATACCTCGCGTGGGGGAGGAGCTAACATCACTAGTCTCAACATCTTGGATAGAATAAAAGAAAGAGAAGAAAATCACCGAAGACAGGACCCAACATGAAGTGAAACTCGATAGACTTCAACACAGGAGACACATAGCTGGCTGACGACGATGTTCCGCACCCGTCGCCAACACGTTCCGCACATGAAACCTGAACAAGACTGCCAGGAGACACCCCACGAGAGGAGTGGAACAAGCACCCGCCCTACTGGACGAACCTCGTGTCACACGGTGCTCTACCAACATCAGTTTCTCTCCAGATATTCCAAATTATGGACTCTATTCATTTGTATCATCGATGTCGAAGCTCAATCCTCATAAACTTTTAAATGCAAAGTACGTGTGTGGCTAAAGACCACTAATAGATGATTTGACGTTATATATGTATATCATTTGTTACAGTACGAGATTAATTTAAATGTTAGACTTTAAGATAGGAGTCACAGCATGAATTCCTTTAGTCTGTAAAAAAATGTTCTGACTGTAATGTATCTAATAATTATAACCAAATATGATGTAAGTCTTTTGCGATTAAGCGAAAAAAAAGAGAGAGAGGGAGAGAAATAGATAGAGAGAGAATTGATTGATTTCATAAAGTATATTTACTTAACAGTGGACATGGCCGCAAAAAGCCAGGGTGAGATGCTATAACGTTAAAAAAAAAAAAGGCCGTGCTTCTGTTCATGCAGAGCGCTGTCCGTCAATCATTAGTTCTACGAGAAAATAAAATAAAAAAATATCACTAATTATATCACAGAAAGACCAGTGTCTATAAGAGAGAGAGAGAGAGAGAGAGAGAGAGAGAGAGAGAGAGAGAGAGACAGAGAGAGAGAGAGAGAGAGAGAGAGAGAGAGAGAGAGGGAGGGAGGGAGGGATAGATAGATAGATAGAGAGAGTCAGGCAGACAGACATACAGACAGACTTTAATGAAGTTATACTTGAAGATATGAATAGCAATAACAATAAACATTAAAAGTGAATCGATACATGAATAAAAGAAAGCTAAAGGAAAGACGAAGACAAGGAGAAGAAATAACTGAAGTAGTAGGAGAGTAAGAAGAGAAGTAGATGAAATAGACAGAGAAGAGGAAGTTGAAAATAGAAGAGGTGAAGAGCGAGCTAAAATTAGAAATAGGAAGAAGAAGAAAAGTAGGTGAAATAGACAGAGGAGAAGAGTAGGTTAAAAACAGAAGAAGAGAAGAGCGAGCTGGAATTAGAAATAGAAAGACGAAAAGGCAGAAGCGGAAGAGGAGGAGAATGAAAATTAGGAATGAGAATTAGGAATAGGGCAAGCAGGAGGAGTAGGAGGAGGAGGAGGAGGAGGCCAAAGAAGAGGAGGGGCAAGTCGAGAGGACAATTATCGAGATCGGAACGTTGTCGAGAGGAAGACAAGAAACATCGACACACGAGTTAATTATGGGCGGGAAAAGGGACCTGTTTGTCCTAGTGTCAAAGACGACCCCTACGATCACATGGGTGTTTGCCGTGTAAATACATTTCGCTCGGGAGCTACAACGCGCTACGAAGGGAGGGAGGTGCGTGGGTGGTCAAGGGTGGTGGTGGAGGGAGAGGAAGTGAGGGAGAGTGATAGTGTTGGGGGAGGAGGGGGTGGGAGGGCGATGAGCGATGGGTGGTGGTCGGGAGTGGGGACCTAGGGGTGCGAGGGGGTTAGGTGGGTGGAGGAAGGGGAGGAGGGGGAGGAAGAGGGTGGGTGGTGGTTATTGCGGGGGCGGAGTGGGCGTGCGTGGGAAGTTTAGATGATGGAGATGGGTATTACGAGAGGAAGAGGGGAGAAATATGGGAGGAATGATGAAGAGAGAATTGGATTAGGAGCAAAGAAGAGGGAATGAGAAAGGGAAAGAAAGAGGGGAGAATTATGGGAGGAATGAAGAGAGAATTAGATTAGGAGCAAAGGAGAGAGAAGAGAAAGGGAAAGAAAGAGGAGAAATATGGGAGGAATGAAGAGAGAATTGGATTAGGAGCAAAGGAGAGGGAAGAGAAAGGGAAAGAAAGAGGGGAAAAAAGAGAGTAAAATAAAAAGAGAATTGAATTAAGAGCAAAGTAGAGGGAAGAGAAAGAGAAATAAAGAAAGAGATAAACCGAAGGAGAAAAATAAAAACAGTAGAAAGAGAGAAAACGAGAACATAATACGTAATGGTCGTTACACTTCGACACAATTGCACCATTACATTAAAAGGGTAGTTTATATAACCCCTATTTATACACTGATTTATAGACACAATGATAGATTCAATGATAATCCATTCATCAGCTGGACCATCTATCAGGCTAATTGATTGGCTAAACACCTTGGAGAATCCTGTCATAAAATCCTTCATCCAATTAGCTATAATTTGGATAATGACAGTTGTTCCTAATGGCGTCATTAGGAGAGAGGGAGTAGAGGGAGTGATGGAGGAAAATAAATAGATGGATAGGTAGATATAGCTAAAGAGATAGATAGATAGGTAGATAGATATGGCTAAATAGATAGATAGATATAGCTAGATAGATAGATGGATAGATATGTCATTAGGAGAGAGGGAGTAATAGAAGTGATAGAGGAAGAGATAGATAGATGGATAGGTAGATAGATATAACAAAAGAGATAGATATAGCTAGATAGATAGACTCTGTTGGATAGATCGATGTAGAGTGCTAGGGGAGGTAGAGAGAAGAAAAGGGGGGAAGGAGAGAAGGAGAGATAGAAAGAGATAGAAAATGAAAAAAAGAGAAAGATACAGAAAGAAATACGGTGATAGAGAGAGGGAGAGAGGGAGAGACAATAATATCGTTATTATCATTATCATCACTATTTTATCTTCATCATTATCATTTATGCTATCATTAGTATTATTATCATCACCATCTTTATTGTCTTTGCTATTATCATTATAATGATTATCAGTTTCAGTATCATTACTATCATCATTGTTATTATCATCATTATTGTTATTATTATCATTATTACTATCATCACTCTTCTCTTATCATTATCTATAC
>NC_091552.1:39949046-39951546 GCF_042767895.1 Penaeus vannamei
AAGGTTAGTTATGAAAGAGTATATTTCGTTTCGGTTATTTCGAATGCCCTTTATCTTGTCCTAAGATGTAATAATAATATTTTGCCATTATTATTCCATAAGTCTTGGAGTTTCTATAATGAGACGCATCCACATTCAAACAGCTGACCGAGGATATACGTTTGCTTGTTCCAATTCGAGGAACTGCTAGCTGGGTGGTTCCAAGGAGGATGAACAGCAAAAATCCGAGAACCGACTCCCACTATGCTCTACAGCAGCACTTATATTGGGAAATTAGTTCTTGGAATTTTGCTATTCTGATATATCAAAAAGAAAAGAAAGAAAGATCACATTAATGGGAATGTCATCTCGCTCATTTCTTATATTTGTCATGTATGCAACTTTGGTTTTCCTTTTTTAATATACTTCTGTTTACAGTATAGGTGTACGTGTAGATGAATTTAGCATAAACCTTTACAACAAAGCCAGAATTCTGATAAATTATCTTGATATGTTTATGTGTGAAAAGCTCGGTCATTCACAATGAAGTTGAATAGTTTACAGACAGAGAAACTATCTAGAAAATAATATATTTCATATTCTTTATGCTAATGAATGTTCATAAATTCATGAATATCTATTTCGCGACTAATCCTTATATATGTTCTCTAACAGTGATATATTTAGAGAGTTGGCTGTCTTCCGGACGTTGATATTCAGGTAAAAAAGGTGGGAGAAAGTAGGGCACCCAGAGCGACCGCCTTGGTTGACTAATGCGACTAAGATCCATGAAGATCGGTGAAGAAAACGACTACATGTAGAAGTGTCACAGAACGTCATTAAAGAGAGGTTGAACAAACAACATCGCCAAGATCGCCTCCATTTCGGTTAGCAGTATGTGAAGAAAGATCTGTATTACAGGGGAAGATTAATAAGGACAGAAAAATATACACTGTACGCGTAAACCTTCATTGCTGACAGTGGCGGAGCCATGGCAGGACCGGACACCCCCTACCCCACTTAAAGAAAAAAAATGGTCCACGAATTTTTTCCAAAATTGTAAAAAAAAAGTGTGTGGGAGGGGGGGGATAAAGGACTTTCAAAAGTTGCCAAAGCGTGTGATTGTGAAATTCTACTTTCTTAAAAGTGTGATTTCTGATGAATAAAACACCTGTAGAAGAAAAGAGCATTCCACTCAGATCACGCTAAGAGGGAATAGGAAGTGTTGCGGAGGAAATCAAACTTTGCATAAACACATCACCTGTTACGGAGATTATAGACAGTATTTATCTTTTACAGTTACTACCGTTTTTTTAACGACTGTAAAAATATCTTAAAAATTAATAAGTATCCCCAATTAGTCGATTCAGTGAAGCTCCCACTCTCCAAGAAAAGAAAAATATGATAGACAAGAAAGAATACTGCAAACAGACGTTTATTGACCAAAGGAAGAAAAATATAGACGGGATAAATGACTAATAAAAGTAGAGAGTGAGATGAACTGCCCATTTCACGAGTTTTTTTTCTCTCTTTTTCTTTTTTTTCAGAATAGCAGGTATCATACAGCACATGTATTGGGAGTCAGTTCTTAGATTTTTGCTATTTCCCCTCCTTGGACCCACCCCACCAGCAGCTGCTCGAATTGAAACAAGCTAATATGTATTTTCTCGATCAGCTGTTCGAATGTGGATGCCTCTCCCTACAGAAACGCCAAGACTTATAGAATAATAATAGCGAACACTATGATCAGATTTTAGACAAGATAAAAAGCATTCAAAATAACCGTAAAGAATTAAGTATACTGTCACAAGGTATTTTCTTAGAAGCTACACGCAAGCACGCACGCAAGCACACACACACACACACTCAAAGTAATAAAACATGTATTCACTGTAGCCAGTTAATGTTCTATAATGTAGCGTCATTTGTGTTTAGTGAATAACTGCTTTTTGTTTTGGCGAAAAGACAAAAAAAAAATAATAATAATAAATCAATAGTCCGATTAGCCGCTACGAGATCGTGCAGCTACGAGAATTATTTAAAGACAGACATTTCCAGGAAATCGCAGTTTAAGATATTTCGATGCAAAGTCAACGAGAGCAGTTATTACATGTTTTGTTCTCATTTATTTAGAGAAAAATATAGATCAAATGGCTTACACAGTTTCCAGAAATATATATACATATTACTAGACTTTTTGATTACCTATGTTCTACCAATCATATACTTTGTTACACACAACCGAGGGATTTCGCGTCATTCGTAGAAATCGAATCGAATTTGTTGCCAGATGTACAAACGAAACGTGGGATCCAGCAAGTGTACTGATACATACCGAAACTGTACATTTACGCCTTGGGCAGTTAAGCCCAAGTCATGTGTATATATACACACTGTACACACACACACGTATAAGAATGGTAATTTATTCTTAAATGTGTATTGATATATATAAATATGAATATTTATTTACTATTAAATGTGTAGATACACATAAATACATATAAACATATATATGTAT